>NC_060197.1:4811685-5111685 GCF_021184085.1 Oncorhynchus gorbuscha
ACGTTTCTCTCCATCTCTCTCTCTCCCTCCATCTCTCTCACTCTCCGACTCTTCGACTTTCTCCCTCTCTCTTTCCACGTTTCTCTCCATCTCTCTCTCTCCCTCCATCTCTCTCTCTCTCCGGACTCTTCGACTTTCTCCCTCTCTCTTTCCACGTTTCTCTCCATCTCTCTCTCTCCCTCCATCTCTCTCTCTCTCCGACTCTTCGACTTTCTCCCTCTCTCTTTCCACGTTTCTCTCCATCTCTCTCTCTCCCTCCATCTCTCTCTCTCTCCGACTCTTCGACTTTCTCCTCTCTCTTTCCACGTTTCTCTCCATCTCTCTCTCTCCCTCCATCTCTCTCTCTCCGACTCTTCGACTTTCTCCCTCTCTCTTTCCACGTTTCTCTCCATCTCTCTCTCTCCCTCCATCTCTCTCTCTCTCCGACTCTTCGACTTTCTCCCCTCTCTTTCCACGTTTCTCTCCATCTCTCTCTCTCCCTCCATCTCTCTCTCTCTCCGACTCTTCGACTTTCTCCCTCTCTTTCTTTCCACGTTTCTCTCCATCTCTCTCTCTCTCTCCCTCTCTTTCCTCTCCCTCCATCTCTCTCCGACTCTTCGACTTTCTCCCTCTCTCTTTCCACGTTTCTCTCCATCTCTCTCTCTCCCTCCATCTCTCTCTCTCTCCGGACTCTTCGACTTTCTCCTCTCTCTTTCCACGTTTCTCTCCATCTCTCTCTCTCCCTCCATCTCTCTCTCTCCGACTCTTCGACTTTCTCCCTCTCTCTTTCCACGTTTCTCTCCATCTCTCTCTCTCCCTCCATCTCTCTCTCTCTCCGACTCTTCGACTTTCTCCCTCTCTCTTTCCACGTTTCTCTCCATCTCTCTCTCTCCCTCCATCTCTCTCACTCTCCGACTCTTCGACTTTCTCCCTCTCTCTTTCCACGTTTCTCTCCATCTCTCTCTCTCCCTCCATCTCTCTCACTCTCCGACTCTTCGACTTTCTCCCTCTCTCTTTCCACGTTTCTCTCCATCTCTCTCTCTCCCTCCATCTCTCTCACTCTCCGACTCTTCGACTTTCTCCCTCTCTCTTTCCACGTTTCTCTCCATCTCTCTCTCTCCGACTCTTCGACTTTCTCCCTCTCTCTTTCCACGTTTCTCTCCATCTCTCTCTCTCCCTCCATCTCTCTCACTCTCCGACTCTTTCGACTTTCTCCCTCTCTCTTTCCACGTTTCTCTCCATCTCTCTCTCTCCCTCCATCTCTCTCACTCTCCGGACTCTTCGACTTTCTCCCTCTCTCTTTCCACGTTTCTCTCCATCTCTCTCTCTCCCTCCATCTCTCTCACTCTCCGACTCTTTCGACTTTCTCCCTCTCTCTTTCCACGTTTCTCTCCATCTCTCTCTCTCCCTCCATCTCTCTCACTCTCCGGACTCTTCGACTTTCTCCCTCTCTCTTTCCACGTTTCTCTCCATCTCTCTCTCTCCCTCCATCTCTCTCACTCTCCGACTCTTTCGACTTTCTCCTCTCTCTTTCCACGTTTCTCTCCATCTCTCTCTCCCTCCATCTCTCTCACTCTCCGGACTCTTCGACTTTCTCCCTCTCTCTTTCCACGTTTCTCTCCATCTCTCTCTCTCCCTCCATCTCTCTCACTCTCCGACTCTTTCGACTTTCTCCCTCTCTCTTTCCACGTTTCTCTCCATCTCTCTCTCTCCCTCCATCTCTCTCACTCTCCGGACTCTTCGACTTTCTCCCTCTCTCTTTCCACGTTTCTCTCCATCTCTCTCACTCTCTCTGTCAGCTCAGCCAGGCACTAGTAAAGAGTTCCTCACAGGTCAGGGAATGTGGACAAGGTGCAACGTGACAAAGCACCCGGCGGCAAATCCAATCCAACAACCCTGCAAAGCAGAGCAAAGCACACAGCTACAAATTCACCCCCTGCTATGATTAAAACCCTTCTCTACACAGCAAGACAAATCCAATCCAACAACACTGCAAAGCAGAGCAAAGCACACAGCTACAAATTCACCCCCTGCTATGATTAAAACCCTTCTCTACACAGCAAGACAAATCCAATCCAACAACACTGCAAAGCAGAGCAAAGCACACAGCTACAAATTCACCCCCTGCTATGATTAAAACCCTTCTCTACACAGCAAGACAAATCCATCCAACAGTCCACAATAGAAACACAGGGGGAGGGGGGGGTCATTTGTCCAAGGTCAGACCATTACACAGAGTATTTCACTTTCAACCAACACCGGTCCATTAAGACAGAAACACATAGAAAACAACGGATATTCCCTGCTGTGTTTCTGCCAAGGAACAGCAGTTATTGATGATCTATAGGAGCGCCATGCCCGGTAATAGCCGTGTGTGTGTGTATGTTTGGTGCGTGTGTGTGCACGTGTGTGTGTCTGGGATGAAAAGGTGAATAGCGTGCTAAATTCTCCTCTCCTAGGTTCTCTACCTACTCAGGTTCTCTAGAGTGAACTCTTGTTGTTGTAGTCTAAAATGTGTGTGTCTCAGATGTGTGTGTGTGTCTCTGATGTGTGTGTGTGTCTCAGATGTGTGTGTGTGTCTCGGATGTGTGTGTGTGTCTCGGATGTGTGTGTGTGTCTCGGATGTGTGTGTGTGTCTCAGATGTGTGTGTGTGTCTCGGATGTGTGTGTGTGTCTCGGATGTGTGTGTGTGTCTCGGATGTGTGTGTGTGTCTCGGATGTGTGTGTGTGTCTCGGATGTGTGTGTGTGTCTCAGATGTGTGTGTGTGTCTCGGATGTGTATGTGCTTTCTGCTTCCCCAGCTCTCTGTAATGCAAATAAGAACATCAGTCACGCTGATCATCCATAGCACCAGAGCTTCCTCTCTCTCTCTCTCTCTCTCTCTCTCTCTCTCTATCTATCTATCTCTCTCTCTCTCTCTCTCTCTCTCTCTCTCTCTCTCTCTCTCTCTCTCTTCTCTCTCTCTCTCTCTCTCTCTCTCTCTCTCTCTCTCTCTCTCTCTCTCTCTGGGAACAAATAGCTAAGGAGCAGAGAGAGAGAGAGGAAAGAGAAGAGAAGAAATTGTGAGAGAGGGAGAGATAGATGAACAGAGATGAAGAGAGAGAGGGGACATTGGAGCAGGGGACGGGCGACGGAGAAAAGGGGAGTCAAGCGAGGAAGAAGGAAAATAGTCTCCTTTTAAAGGCTTTTAGAAATAGACGGGTGGGAGGGAGAAGGAGGGATAGCTAAATATGGAGTTTTAGGGCTAGGCAGCAGAGAGCTGCAACAGTGAGGAAGTAAAATGTCTCAGTGGGATGTCAGAGCCCAGCTCATATTCCTCAGCTCCCTCACAGAGGCCTGGGGAACGCTGGGAGAAAGGGATGGAGGGAGAAAGGGAGGGAGACGGGAGAGGGCTCTGAGACAGCGTTAATGGTGACGTTGATGTGGAGCCGTCAGTGGGCTAGCTTGCCGAGGGGAGGGGGAGATAGCACCACGGCACTAGCCTCGCGCTGCTGCCTTGCATAATTAATGGTGCGAGCCGTGCTCGCTGGGTGGAAGAGTGTCTAGACGTTCAGGGCCCCGTGCTGTGCTTCCTGGGCAGCTCTACACTGTACTGAGGCCTGATTAGGCCCAGGGAGAGGAGACTGATTATACAGGAGAGCAGAGCATAAGAGAGAGCTGGGGACTGAGGGGATCAGAGAGGGATAACACCTGTCTGGTTCATACACATAACCTCCAGGCTGTGGGAATGTTTGTTGCTCAAAGGAGAGCGCCTCCTACTGGGGATTTACTGTATGTAACCACGCCACACACGGATTAGTGAGGCCCAGTCCTACTACAGGTGCAGTAGGAAAATATTTTATTGACATGAATTGCATGGGCTATTTTTTGTATACTGCCTCATCTAAATCTGATATCCTCATCTAAATCTGATATCCTCATCTAAATCTGATATCCTCAACTAAATCTGATATCCTCATCTAAATCTGATATCCTCATCTAAATCTGATATCCTCATCTAAATCTGATATCCTCATCTAAATCTGATATCCTCATCTAAATCTGATATCCTCATCTAAATCTGATATCCTCATCTAAATCTGGTATCCTCATCTAAATCTGGTATCCTCATCTAAATCTGGTATCCTCATCTAAATCTGATATCCTCATCTAAATCTGGTATCCTCATCTAAATCTGGTATCCTCATCTAAATCTGATATCCTCATCTAAATCTGATATCCTCATCTAAATCTGGTATCCTCATCTAAATCTGATATCCTCATCTAAATCTGGTATCCTCATCTAAATCTGATATCCTCATCTAAATCTGGTATCCTCATCTAAATATGATATCCTCATCTAAATCTGGTATCCTCATCTAAATCTGATATCCTCATCTAAATCTGGTATCCTCATCTAAATCTGATATCCTCATCTAAATCTGATATCCTCATCTAAATCTGGTATCCTCATCTAAATATGATATCCTAATCTAAATATGATATCCTGATCTAAATCTGGTATCCTCATCTAATCTAAATCACAGTTATGCCATGTTGGATGCAGGAATGTGTGTGTGTGTGTGTGTGTGTGTGTGTGTGTGTGTGTGTGTGTGTGTGTGTGTGTGTGTGTGTGTGTGTGTGTGTGTGTGTGTGTGTGTGTGTGTGTGTGTGTGTGTGTGTGTGTGTGTGTGTGTGTGTGTGTGTGTGTGTGTGTGTGTGTGTGTGTGTGTGAGAGAGAGATTGTGTGTGTGAGATTGTGGCACAGCGTTGTCTGTGTAATTAACTGGGCGTGTCTGGTGTCCTCCAACCCCACCATGGTTCCTGGCCCGTGGTTTCTGAGGATGGGTCTGGGCTGGAGGGATCTGACGCTCCTTTCATGTTGTCTGTCTGTGTTTGGTGTTTGGGTTCCAGCAGAGCTCATCTATTGTGGAGAGGATGTGCGGAGTCTTCAGAACCACTTCGCTCTGAGAGTCGATCAGAAGAGAGAGTCTCTACTATTTCTATATGAAGATGTTTGAGACTGAAGATGCACCAGACTCTTGTGTTTTGGAGCTCCACACAGCCCAATCAACAGAGAGTTTTTGAGATCCACACAGCCCAATCAACAGAGAGTTTTTGAGATCCACACAGCCCAATCAACAGAGAGTTATTGAGATCCACACAGCCCAATCAACAGAGAGTTATTGAGATCCACACAGCCCAATCAACAGAGAGTTTTTGATGTCCACACAGCCCAATCAACAGAGAGTTTTGGAGCTCCACACAGCCCAATCAACAGAGAGTTTTTGATGTCCACACAGCCCAATCAACAGAGAGTTTTTGAGGTCCACACAGCCCAATCAACAGAGAGTTTTTGAGATCCACACAGCCCAATCAACAGAGAGTTTTTCAGGTCCACACAGCCCAATCAGAGAGTTTTTCAGGTCCACACAGCCCAATCAACAGAGTTTTTCAGGTCCACACAGCCCAATCAACAGAGTTTTTGAGGTCCACACAGCCCAAACAACAGAGAGTTTTTGAGGTCCACACAGCCCAATCAACAGAGAGTTTTTGAGGTCCACACAGCCCAATCAACAGAGAGTTTTTGAGGTCCACACAGCCCAATCAACAGAGAGTGTTTGAGGTCCACACAGCCCAATCAACAGAGAGTTTTTGATGTCCACACAGCCCAATCAACAGAGAGTTTTTGAGGTCCACACAGCCCAATCAACAGAGAGTTTTTGAGATCCACACAGCCCAATCAACAGAGAGTTTTTGAGGTCCACACAGCCCAATCAACAGAGAGTTTTTGATGTCCACACAGCCCAATCAACAGAGAGTTTTGAGGTCCACACAGCCCAATCAACAGAGAGTTTTTGAGGTCCACACAGCCCAATCAACAGAGAGTTTTTGAGGTCCACACAGCCCAATCAACAGAGAGTTTTTGAGGTCCACACAGCCCAATCAACAGAGAGTTTTTGAGATCCACACAGCCCAATCAACAGAGAGTGTTTGAGGTCCACACAGCCCAATCAACAGAGAGTTTTTGAGGTCCACACAGCCCAATCAACAGAGAGTTTTTGATGTCCACACAGCCCAATCAACAGAGAGTTTTTGAGGTCCACACAGCCCAATCAACAGAGAGTTTTTGAGGTCCACACAGCCCAATCAACAGAGAGTTTTTGAGGTCCACACAGCCCAATTGAGAATGTAAACCCGATAAATAGATTAGTGTTTTGAACAGCATAATTAAACTTTGGCAGTCTCTTCATCTGGGCGACTGTGTGTGGCGTTATTTGAGTTCTATTGAGAAGGAGAGAGGTGCTCGTCGTGCTCCCCCACCCACCACGTTCTGATCACACCCAGGATCCTACCATTTAGTCTCTGCATCACGTCCCCTACCCCAGCCTTCACTCACTGGCAGAGTCCTGCTCTCCTCTCATGCAGTCTGCCTGTGTGCCAGCCTCAGTACCAGAGAGAGACGGAGGGGTGGGGGAAGGAGGGAGACACTTTCGTAAAGGTCCATTGAAATGTCAAGTAGTAAGTATTTTGGAAAATGTCACACTGGGTCCCCACAGGATCCTGCCTGGCACCACGTGTTGTCAGGCCTCATGATTATACAGTCAAAACGTATATTTTTCTCTCGCTCTCCCCCTGTCTTTACCAATAACTAGAGGGGTCACAGTCCAAGAGTAAGTGCCCGTCTAGAGGGGCACTTTTGGGCTGACCCCCCCCACCCCGCCACCTCCCGCTCTTGACCAACCAAACTGAGGATCACTCTGTACGTAGGGGAAAAAACACTTGTCTTCAATGCTTTCAGAACCGCTGCATAGTGAATACAGAAACATCTCAGTCGACCTGAAATGGTCTCGATGCCAATAAATAGCTAGATTTCCAGTATTCTGATTAGCTGTTCAGTTGGTTGTGTTGTTAAAACAGCTGACTTGAACTGTTGTTGATTTTCTATTATGATTAGTTTAACGTTACATTTACATTACATTTAAGTCATTTAGCAGACGCTCTTATCCAGAGCGACTTACAAATTGGTGCATTCACCTTATGACATCCAGTGGGACAGTCACTTAACAATAGAGCATCTAAAACTTAGGGGGGGTGGGGTGAGAGGGATTACTTAACCTACTAGGTATTCCTTAAAGAGGTGGGGTTTCAGGTGTCTCCGGAAGGTGGTGATTGACTCCGCTGTCCTGGCGTCGTGAGGGAGTTTGTTCCACCATTCACAGTTTTGACTGGGCTGAGCGGGAGCTGAACTAGGGCCTGATCAGAGCCTGGAGGTACTGAGGTGCCGTTCCCCTCACAGCTCCGTAGGCAAGCACCATGGTCTTGTAGCGGATGCGAGCTTCAACTGAAGCCAGTGAGCGGGGTATTGAACACCTTTGCGTTCTGGATGAGTTGAAGGGGTTTAATGGCACAGGCAGGGAGCCCTCAACAAGTTGCAGTAATCCAGACGGGGAGATGACAAGTGCCTGGATTAGGACCTGTGCCGCTTCCTGTGTGAGGCAGGGTCAATGTTGTAGAGCATGACAGGAACGGGCCACCGCCTTGATGAGTTGAGAACGACAGGGTGTTGTCCAGGATCACGCCAAGGTTCTTGGCGCTCTGGGAGGAGGACACAATGGAGTTGTCAACCGTGATGGCGAGATCATGGAACGGGCAGTCCTTCCCCGGGAGGAAGAGCAGCTCCGTCTTGCCGAGGTTCAGCTTGAGGTGGTGATCCGTCATCCACACTTATGTCTGCCAGACATGCAGAGATGCGATTCTCCACCTGGTCATCAGAAGGGGGAAAGGAAGATTAATTGTGTTCGTCTGCATAGCAATGATAAGAGAGACCATGTGAGGTTATGACAGAGCCAAGTGACTTGGTGTATAGCGAGAATAGGAGAGGGCCAAGAACAGAGCCCTGGGGGACACCAGTGGTGAGAGCGCGTGGTGAGGGAGACAGATTCTCGCCACGCCACCTGGTAGGAGCGACCTGTCAGGTAGGACGCAATCCAAGCGTTCGCGCCGGAGATGACTCGGAGGGGGTGGAGAGGAGGATCTGATGGTTCACAGTATCGAAGGAAGATCTAGAAGGATGAGAGCAGAGGAGAGAGAGTTAGCTTTAGCCGGAGCGCCTCCGTGATACAGAGGAGAGCAGTCTCAGTTGAATGACTAGTCTTGAAACCTGACTGATTTGGATCAAGAAGGTCATTCAGAGAGAGATAGCGGGAGAGCTCGGCACGTTCAAGAGTTTTGATACTGGTCTGTAATTGTTGACATCGGAGGGATCGAGTGTAGGTTTTTTCAGAAGGGGTGCAACTCTCGCTGTAGCCAACGGTCAGGGATGAGTTGATGAGCGAGGTTAGGGAGAAGGTCTCCGGAAATGGTCTGGAGAAGAGAGGAGGGGATAGGGTCAAGCGGGTGTTGGGCATTTCATCAGATTTCATCTTCAGAGCACAGGGTTGTGAGCAGAACCAGCGGTGTCGTTTGACTTAGCAAACGAGGATCGGAGATTTCTTTTCAAAATTTAAGTCATCTGCAGAGAGGAGGAGGGGGGAGGGGGCAGAGGATTCAGGAGGGAGGAGAAGGTGGCAAAGAGCTTCCTAGGGTTAGAGGCAGATGCTTGGAATTTAGCAGAGTGGCTTTAGCAGCAGAGACAGAGGAGGAAAATTAGAGAGGAGGGAGTGAAAGGATGCCAGGTCCGCAGGGAGGCGAGTTTTCCTCCATTTCCGCTCGGCTGCCCGGAGCCCTGTTCTGTGAGCTCGCAATGAGTCATCGAGCCACGGAGCGGGAGGGGAGGACCGAGCCGACCTGGAGGATAGGGGACATAGAGAGTCAAAGGATGCAGATTGAGGGAGGCAGAATCAGGAGATAGGTTGGAGAACAGCGGAGGGAAGAGATGATAGGATGGAAACAGTCGAAGGTTGGGACGGCGCGATACCATCCAGTAGGGGCAGTGTGGGAGGTGTTGGATGAGAGCGAGAGGGAAAAGGTACATCTCGGAAATCAATGAGGTTTGGAAGAACAGCAAGAGGGTGAGGGGAAAGAGTCAAAGGTAGGCGTGGGGAGGTTAAAGTCGCCCAGAACTGTGAGAGGTGAGCCGTCCTCAGGAAAGGAGCTTATCAAGGCATCAAGCTCATTGATATTCGAGGGAACCTGGAGGGCGATAAATGATAAGGATGTTAAGCTTGAAGGGCTAGTAACTGTGACAGCATGGAATTCAAAGGAGGCGATAGACAGATGGGTAAGGGGAGAAAGAGAGAATGACCACTTGGGAGAGATGAGGATCCCGGTGCCACCACCCCGCTGCTCCTGAGAACACGTGGGCGGACGAAGAGAGAGCAGTAGGAGTAGCAGTGTTGTCTGTGGTGATCCATGTTTTCAGTGTCGAGGGACTGGAGGGAGGCATAGGCTGAGATGAACTCTGCCTTGTTGACCGCAGGGCAGCCAGAGGCTACCAGACCTGGAACAGTTTGGCGCGGCCACGCGGTGAGGAGCGTTTGTATGGTCTGTGAGAACAGGGATAAACAGACACATAGTTGACAGGCTACAGAAGAGGCTACGCTAATGCAAAGGAGATTGGAATGACAAGTGGACTACACGTCTCGAATGTTCAGAAAGTTAAGCTACGTAGCAAGAATCTTATTGACTAAAATGATACAGTACTGCTGTAGGCCAGCTGGCAGTGGGTGCGTTGTTGACACTACACTAATCAAGTCGTTCCGTTGAGTGTAATAGTTTCTGTGGCTATTCGGGGGCTAGCAGGCTAGCTAGCAGTGGATTACGTTACGTTGCGTTAAAAGAACGACAATAGATGGCTAGCGAACCTAGCTCTAGACTACACAATTATCTTTGAGGCTATGTAGCTAGCTAAGTAGCTAGCTACGATCCCAACAAATCAAACCGTTGTACTGTAATGAAATGAAGTGAAAATGTGATACTACCTGTGAGTGCACCGGGTAGTTGAGTTCTATACAGGACGTTGGCTAGCGTTGGCTAGCTGTTGGCTAGCTAGCAGAGTCACCTACGTTAAGGACGACAAATAGCTGGCTAGCTAACCTCGGTAAATTAAGCACTCTAAGACTACACACTCTAAACCTAAACTACACAATTATCGTGGATACGAAGATAGTAAAGACAGCTATGTAGCTAGCTAACACTACACTAATCAAGTCGTTCAGTTGAGTGTAATAGTTTTCCCAGTGCAGCTAATCAGTGGGTTAGCTAGCTGGCTAGTGAAGACTACGTTAGGACGGCGAATACGATAATTACGCAATTATCTTTGATACAAAGACGGCTATGTAGCTAGCTGAGAAGAAATTGCTAAGATAAGACAAATCAAACCGTTGTGATATAATGAAATATAATGAAAAAGTTATACTACCCGTTGGAGCGACGTGCAGATGCGACCACTCGCTCCAACCGATCTGTTTAAGTGTTAACGTCTTAGTTTCCCTGACATTGAGGAATGTGCGGGGTGAACCACACCCTCACACATTGTTCATTCATTTTCTGAACTGCTTTACTGTCTGCTGAGCTGAATTATTGACTTTGCTTAAACAACCCTCTTAAAGTTCTATCCATCCTGACTTGGGAATGGAAGATGAGGAGGAGGTCGTTTACTGAGAAGTCAAGTGAAATGAAAAAGATGCCGGCTGCTTGGGGAGATGTCAGAACATCAAAAGTCTATTTAACTTCTAAGTGTCCGGACTCTTTTACTCGGAACTGGCATCCCTCTTGAGAGCCACTCTGTGTACTGTAGCTCACTGTTTGTTCATGTGCATGAGGTGTGGCCAATATTGTACATGGGTATTGCTTTGAATATTTTACATTTCATCAGTTTTGGCCAAGTTGACAATTTGCTTTTCACAGACCCAAGATTTACATTTACATTTAAGTCATTTAGCAGACGCTCCTATCCAGAGCGACTTACAAATTGGTGCATTCACCTTATGACATCCAGTGGAACAGTCACTTTACAATAGTGCATCTAAATCTTAAAGGGGGGTGAGAGGGATTACTTATCCTATCCTAGGTATTCCTTAAAGAGGTGGGGTTTCAGGTGTCTCCGGAAGGTGGTGATTGACTCCGCTGTCCTGGCGTCGTGAGGGAGTTTGTTCCACCATTGGGGGGCCAGAGCAGCGAACAGTTTTGACTGGGCTGAGCGGGAGCTGTACTTCCTCAGTGGTAGGGAGGCGAGCAGGCCAGAGGTGGATGAACGCAGTGCCCTTGTTTGGGTGTAGGGCCTGATCAGAGCCTGGAGGTACTGAGGTGCCGTTCCCCTCACAGCTCCGTAGGCAAGCACCATGGACTTGTAGCGGATGCGAGCTTCAACTGGAAGCCAGTGGAGAGAACGGAGGAGCGGGGGGACGTAAGAGAACTTGGGAAGGTTGAACACCAGACGGGCTGCGGCGTTCTGGATGAGTTGAAGGGTTTAATGGCACAGGCAGGGAGCCCAGCCAACAGCGAGTTGCAGTAATCCAGACGGGAGATGACAAGTGCCTGGATTAGGACCTGTGCCGCTTCCTGTGTGAGGCAGGGTCGTACTCTGCGGATGTTGTAGAGCATGAACCTACAGGAACGGGCCACCGCCTTGATGTTGGTTGAGAACGACAGGGTGTTGTCCAGGATCACGCCAAGGTTCTTGGCGCTCTGGGAGGAGGACACAATGGAGTTGTCAACCGTGATGGCGATATCATGGAACGGGCAGTCCTTCCCCGGGAGGAAGAGCAGCTCCGTCTTGCCGAGGTTCAGCTTGAGGTGGTGATCCGTCATCCACACTGATATGTCTGCCAGACATGCAGAGATGCGATTCGCCACCTGGTGTCCTCTGAGTCTAGATAGAACACCAAACGGAACCAGGAGGGGCCTAATTCGTGCTGAATCTTGTTTGTATACCAGCATTGTTATGTACACTTTTTGCATCTACGCTCTGTAGCAGTTTTCTCCAGAATTTGTTGTCAGATCATGTCTCTGTCTGGAAGCTTCATTACAAATAGCAATGAGACGACTACATGGTACAGTGTAGGCCAGCTGCCAGATTGAGGATCTGAGGCGTCGCGCCGTAGCAGGATTTCTCCCTGTTAAATATTCAGGGGCTGTGATGTAAAGCGGAGGCAGCATTGAGACCCTGAGCAGGTTAATGTTCATTTAGAGCTGTCGGGACACATTGAGCTCTGCATGGGCCTAGCTGGCAGCTCGCTCGCTTGCTCTCCTTCTGTCTCTTTCTTTATCTTTCTCTCTCTCCTTCCCCCTCTCTCTCTTTCTCGTTCTCTCCCTCTTTTCTCAGTCTCTATCACACACTCCCTCTCTTTTTCACTCTCTTTCCCAGGCATTTGGGATGAGAAACAATCGCCCTGGAACATTCTACTTTCTGAGTGTCTTCGGCAGTGTTCTCTGTGCAGAGCGTTGACTTCATGGGTGTTCTAGAAGATTCTGGGGGAAAGAGTCACCCTCTTGAGTGTGTTCTCTGGGGAAATCTAGATCTCCTCCTCCTCACGCCTGGTCTGTTCCTGTGGGAGAAACAGGTGTCTGAGCTGTGGGCTCTCTGGGCTCAGGAAGAGCTAACCAGGAGGAGAGATCAGGTCTGTTACCCCTCAGAGGGCTTCTAATCTGGCTTCTCGCTTCGCCTGCATTACAAATACACTGCCTTCAGAAAGTATTCACACCTTGGATTATTCCACATTTTGTTGTGTTACAGCCTAAAAGGATTACGACAAAGTGAAAACGTGTTATTAGGCATTTTTGCAAATTTATTGAAAATTAAATACAGAAATATCTGATTTCCACCGGTCTAATGTCCATTGCTCGTGTTTCTTAGCCCAAGTAAGTCTCTTCTTCTCATTGATGTCCTTTCGTAGTGGTTTCTCTGCAGCAATTCAAACATGAAGGCCTGATTCACACAGTCTCCTCTGAACAGTTGATGTTGAGATGTATCTGTTACTTGAACTCTGAAGCATTTATTTGGGAAGCAATTTCTGAGGCTGGTAATTCTAATGAACTTGTCCTCAGAGGAGCAGAGGTAACTCTGGGTCTTCCTTTCCTGTGCGGTCCTCATGAGAGCCACTTCCATCATAGCGCTTGATGGTTTTTGCGACTGCACTTGAAGAAACTTTCAAAGTTCTTGAAATTTTCCACATTGACTGACCTTCATGTCTTAAAGTAATGATGGACTGTCATTTCTCTTTGCTTATTTGAGCTGTTCTTGCCATAATATGGACTTGGTCTTTTACCAAATAGGTCTATCGTCTGTATACCACCCCTAACTTTTCACAACGCAAGTGATTGGCTCAAACACATTAAGAAAGAAAGAAATTCCACAAATTAACTTTTAACAAGGCACACCTGTTTGCATTCCAAGTGACTACCTCATGAAACTGGTTGAGAGAATGCCAAGAGTGTGCAAAACTGTCATCAAGGCACAGGGTGGCTACTTTGAAGAATCTCAAATAGAAAATATATTTCAATTTGTTGAACACTTTTTTGGTTACTACATGATTCCGAGTGGCGCAGCGGTCTAAGGCACTGCATCTCCGTGCTAGAGGCGTCACTACAGATACCCTGGTTCGAATCCAGGCTGTATTACAACTGACTGTGATTGGGAGTCCCATAGGGCGGCACACAATTGGCCAGCGTCGTCCAGGTTTGGCCGGTGTAGGCCGTCATTGTAAATAACAATTTGTTCTTAACTGACTTGCCTAATGAAATTAAGTTTAAATTAAAAATATATATATATAATAACTCTACGTGTTATTTCATAGTTTTGATGTCTTCACTACTAGTCTACAATGTAGAAAATGGTAAAAATAAAAATAAAATAAAAACCTTGAGTAGGTGTGTCCAAACCTTTGACTGGTACTGTACGTTGCATAATGCAGCAAATATGAGGCGAGGTATTGGGCGAGAAACCGTTTTTTTTTTACTTGAAGAAGATCCACAGTCGAAGCGAAGCATTTATTAAAGGTGGTATGGGTATAACCATGATGGATAGTGAGGTTACATAGAGTGGAGGCCTTCTTGTCTCTTTATGCAGGGTTGTAAACTAGTCAATACCCAGAGTAGAGAAACGCAGTAGTTGCTTTAACTGCTTTAAATCCCCTTCATCGACTTACTGTTGTGGAAGCACTGCAGGCCAACGGTTGGGGGCAATTCCATTTCAATTCTGGAAGTAAACCAAATTCCAATTCCAAATGTTCCTCATTGAAAAGCGTTGAAGAGAATTGGAATTGGAATTTCAGTGTGCTTCCTCCATTGACTGGAATGTAAATGGAATTGATCCCAGCCCCGCTGCAGGCTATCCAGTCTCTATGATTACGCTACGGTTTAAACCAGTGGAAGTGTGAACAGAAGAAAGACAGACTACTTTCTATCACCTTTAAAAAGGTACAAACTAATGACAGAGCATTGATAGATGTGGTAGAGAGAGATTGCTAGGAGAATAATCAGTGCCTCTTTCTCCGTAGTCTATTTCTCTTGAGTGACCCGGATGGATATATCAGTGGTATTTTATTAGGATCCCCAATAGCTGTTAGTGAAAGGAAGTAGCTACTCTTCCTGGGGTCCACACAAAACATGAAACATGACATAATACAGAACATTAATAGACAAAGAACAATAGTGATGCGGTGCATCGTTCACACGGAGGCTGAACTTCCCTTTTGGCACTAGTTGTAAAATGGGATCTACACGAGGTCTGTCATATCAGAGAAGCGTCAGCCAGTGCAGTGCAGTGCAGTGCAGTGCAGTGCAGTGCAGTGCAGTGCAGTGCAGTGCAGTGCAGTGCACCCTGCTCTCTCTGTGTACACAATGTAGACAGCAGTGTTACAGCTACAATTGAACCCAGGCAGAAGGCTTCGCTGAGCCCTTAATCCCCGAATTTGGTGTCTCTTATTGGGTTTTAGTCATTAATTCATCGCCGTGGTGTTGCCAGCGAATCTTGAAAGTCAAGTACCGACGCGGTTCCTGTGTAAACACACACATTTAAAATGCATACGCAGACATACAAAGCACATGGATAATGGACCAGCAACGTATGAAAGTGTAGCTTATGAAGAGTTGACGTCTGAACAGACATAAGGACTGAGCAGGAAAGGGCAACATCCTCCTGACATTGGAGAATGAGCACTCGAGAGAGAAAACAATCTCTTTGTCCCTTCCCTCTACTTCCCAATCTACCTCTTTCTTATGCCCCCCCATCTCTCTCTTTCACCTAATTTCTTTCTCTCCCTCCTCTCTCTTTCACTCTCCCTCTCCCTGCTCCCCCTCTCTCTCCATCATATCCTCACCCTTCTTCCCTCTCCCCTCTCTCCCTCCCTCCCCTCCCTCTCCATCTTTCCTCACCTCCCCTCTCTCCCTCTCCATCCTTTCCTCACCTCCCCTCCCTCCTTCCCTCTCTCTCCCCCCCTCTTTATCAGAGCCCATGCTAATGTCCCTGCTCTGCAGCCAAGCCTAGCCCCCTCAGTCGATGCACATCAAAGAGATGCTTGTTCTCTTCTTCTCTCCTCTCCATGGTAAATTGCTCTGGTGTTTAATGTGGACAGAGAGATGGGCTTTTGTTGGGAGTTTGTTACAGGGACACGGCCTATAAGCATTTTCCATTTCGTACAGCCAGAGGTCCCACTGCTCAGTTGTTACGTTCACAGTTGACAGGGTTTCACCTCGTACACACCAAAGAGAGGCAATCAGTCATCGCCTTTCTGCCCGCTGCCACTATCACCCAGGCTGTGAAAGCTCATTTGGGGTGAGTGTGTGGGTGACTGAGTGTGTGTTTGTGAGAGTGAAAGAGAAAGAGAAAGAAAAAGAGGGAGAGAGATGGCTTCCTCTCTCTGTCTTTCATTAGCTTGCCCAGAACTCATTTACTTTAGACAAATGAAAAAGGCAACTGGCAAAACGACAGCGTCGCTAAACCCCGCTGGCAACATGTCTATTGTGCCTCGTGAACTGCCTCCTATTATAATTGATGGTTTAGGAAATCTAGGGAATAATCTTCCATCTCTTTTCAGGGCTTCCCAGTCCAGATAGCTGAGGATTTACTGCAGTAGACTACAATTTACCCTACTCCCTCTATCTCTGTCCAAGCCCAACTAAAAACAGAACAAGCTCTGGACCAGTAAAGTAGTGAAGTCCCACAGTACACAGCCAGGGGACAGCACCACACCGGCTCAGGGGAAGTGAGAGGGATCTAAGCCCATTACTGGTACTGGTCCTGTCATCTGTCCCTCAACTGACAAACCCACACTGTCATTGGCCCAGCGTCGTCCTGGTTAGGGAGGGTTTGGCCAGGGTAGGCCGTCATTGTAAATAAGAATCTGTTCTTAACTGACTTGCCCTAGGTAAATAAAGGTCAAATAAATAAATAAAATGAAATATCACCACTGTGCTCTGAGGTAGGTCCTGTGAGGCTCAGTTGGTAGAGCATGGTGCTTGCAACACAAGGGTTGTGGGTTCAATTCCCACAGTGGTTCAGTAGGAAGATGTATGCACTTACTGTAAGTCACTCCGGATAAGAGTGTCTGCTAAATGAGAAAACTGGTAGATGAGGTAGTGAACCCAGGACAGGCTTAATAGTATCTCTCAATTTACACAGTATCTCAACGTTTCAGTTATTTTCTCAGAACCTCTGGTCTTGTAAAGGTCTATGTGAATGTGTGGAAGTTCTTTCCATTGGACCTAATATATCTTCCAATAGTAGGATATGAGTAGTAGTACTGTATATTCTGCCAAATTCATGTCAGTGGAACTGAAAATGATAAATAACCTGGTCTGGTCCATTAAAATGAATACCCCCCTCCCTGTCAAGTGAATAATGAAACCAAATTACAGGTAATGGCTATACGTCTTCAGGAGCACTTTGGTGGTGGCTGGAAGCAGCTTAAAGTACAGCAATAATTTTATTATTTAACCTTTATTTAACCTTTATTTAACTAGGCAAGTCAGTTAAGAACAAATTCTTATTTATAATGCAGGCCTACACTAGTGCTCTGTCAATAGCACAGGGTCTAACATAGACTGAATGAAATGCTCTGAGTGCCGCTAGCCAAGCAACTAGCTTCGGTTCTGTGTAATTTCACCATTGCTTTGTGGACCCAGCGGATGCTAGCTAATGGGCTAATGTAGGCACATGAATCTGTCCATCTCTCACTGTGGGGGGGTTAGCAGTTAGCACTGTGTGTATGTTAGCATTAGTGCAAGCTCTCGCTCTCTCTCTTTCTCTCTCTCTCTCTGATACAACATGTTAAATGGGCGGACTGATGGCTTGACCCTGTGTTCTGAGCAGGGAAGTGTACACAAGTGCTACTCGCTCAGGCAGAGAATATGGCCGCCCGTGGGGGCCTAGATTGTGTCAGTATGGCGTCAGGACTGGGATAGTTTTACAGCGTACTAAACTGAGGGTCAGTGCACAGATCAGTCCACTGGGAAGGAATTAAGGTCCACACAGACAACATGGTAGGGTTATGTGATGTCATGGGGGTGTGTAGAGACGAAGTATGACATTGTGTCCTTGTGCTGTTTGTGCCCCTCGGTTGTGTTCCCAGCACTGACGAATAGCAACTTCAACCGTATAACTAACTCACTCAGAGACCGTACGCAATTCACCAAAGCACTTGACAACAATCGCCAACTTCATGATGAACAATTAATCTCCTGAGCAATTCCATAGTAAGGTCAACCTGAGCATAAAAAAATGAAATGGCTTATTTCCTAATTAAATCAAATCCAAATCAAATCAAATGTTATTTGTTACATACACATGTTTAGCAGATGTTAATGTGAGTGTAGCGAAATGCTTGTGCTTCTAGTTCCGTCAATGCAGTAATAACCTAATCTAACCTAACAATTCCACAAGGTTACCCTGGGGCGGCAGGGTAGCCTAGGGGTTAGAACGTTGGACTAGTAACCGGAAGGTTGCAAGTTCAAGTCCCTGAGCTGACAAGGTACAAATCTGTCATTCTGCCCCTGAACAGGCAGTTAACCCACCACTAGGTGAATTTGTTCTTAACTGACTTGTAAAAGGGATAAAGAATATGTACATAAAGATATATGAATCAGTGATGGTACAGAACGGCATAGGCAAGATGCAGTAGACTACTGTACTTTCTCTTGAATGTGTGTATTTTGGCCTTTATAATTGCCCAATTTTATGTTATTGTTACTAAAAAAAGTAGGATACAAAGTCTCAAAAGAAGTATTTTCAGTCAACCAGATTGCTTATGGAAATGGCTCATAGAACTTGTTTCGGCACTGACATCTGTCCCCCTGTGTTTCTGACCAAGTCGTAAGGTCAATGAAATAATATCAAATTAATTTTAGTCCATTGAGGGCTAGTATAGAATTCTACAGTCTAGTAAAGATAGAACGTTGACTTGGACAGGCAGAGTCACGTCTAATGTTTTTGAGGAAAAGCTGTTATTGTTGATGCATTTTGAGTATGTTTGTACGCAAACTTTCTGTGCGAAGCTAACTTTCATCAATGGCTTAGGTGATTATTTGAATCAGCCATGTAGTGCTCGGGCAAAAACCAAAATGTTGGGGTCCTTGGGATCCCGAGGACCGAGTTTTGGAAACGCTGGCTTAGGTGATGTGTCATAACATGATCATGGACTCACTAGTCAGCATCGCTGCTTAACATGATCATGGACTCACTAGTCAGCATCGCTGCATAACATGATCATGGACTCACTAGTCAGCATCGCTGCATAACATGATCATGGACTCACTAGTCAGCATCGCTTCATAACATGATCATGGACTCACTAGTCAGCATCGCTTCATAACATGATCATGGAATCACTAGTCAGCATCGCTGCATAACATGATCATGGACTCACTAGTCAGCATCGCTGATCATGGACTCACTAGTCAGCATTGCTGCATAACATGATCATGGACTCATGGCACTGCATAACATGATCATGGACTCACTAGTCAGCATCGCTCATAACATGATCATGGACTCAGCATCGCTGCATAACATGATCATGGACTCACTAGTCAGCATGATCATGGACTCACTGCTTCATAACATGATCATGGACTCACTAGTCAGCATCATGCTTCATCAGCATCGCTGCATAACATGATCATGGACTCACTGAGTCAGCATCGCTTGCATGATCATGATCATGGACTCACTAGTCAGCATCGCTGCATAACATGATCATGGACTCACTAGTCAGCATCGCTGCATAATGTGATCATGGACTCACTAGTCAGCATCGCTGCATAACATGATCATGGACTCACTAGTCAGCATCGCTGCATAACATGATCATGGACTCACTAGTAGTCAGATCATGGACTCTCTGCATAACATGATCATGGACTCACTAGTCAGCGTCAGCTCTGCATAACATGATCATGGACTCACTAGTCAGCGTCTCTGCATAACATGATCATGGACTCACTAGTCAGCATCGCTTCATAACATGATCATGGACTCACTAGTCAGCGTCTCTGCATAACATGATCATGGACTCACTAGTCAGCGTCTCTGCATAACATGATCATGGACTCACTAGTCAGCATCGCTTCATAACATGATCATGGACTCACTAGTCAGCGTCTCTGCATAACGAGATAAAGATAAAAATGTTCATGTCCTTCCTACTGCTTCTGAAGTGTGTTTATGTCTGAAGTGTGTTTATATCAGCAAACAAGTTAGCGGGCAATTTGAATCTATCTGAGTGTGTGTGATCTATTTCAGGTGTTCTCACCTTCTCATATGAACTGCAATCAGGCATTGTTCAGCTAACTGGAGCATTCCATGTGATCACATGGCATAATAAAGGTCTTAAATTCATAAACAAAATTAAGTTTCCATAAGAAACTTGTTTACTTCCTGAGCAAGTACCGGTGCCCCCCAGTGACAATATTGGTCTGGGTCTGTATGGTCTACCCTGCGGCGCAAAAGGCACTTTGCGCACTTGTGAACTGCAGCTGTCAAGCCTGAGGCGATTTACGAACTAACAAGAAATGTCTATGAAAGTGTGAACCCTGTGCCATTGGTAGGTTATAATTATAACATATGTCAAGATATAGTAGAGATGATAAGCTATGAGTTCAGTATATACGGGCAGTTTGTGGGACTGGTACCAGACAAAGACTGACTCTGATGCTGTTGAATGGCGCCGGAGGGGATGGCTGCCGTTTTACAGGTTCTTAAACAATTGTGCTATTGTGTGTTGTCGTGACGTTGTATTAGTTAATGTGACGACTGTTGCTCATCGAATTATTAAAGGTTTCTAATTGCGTGATTAACTGAATCAAGCAATTATTAACTCATTAACCTGGGGCACCATGGGAAAATTTGTTTTGTTGAGTTTCTATTTCCCCCAAAATTTGCTCAAAGAATATCAGAATATCGACTTTACAACAGCCGCTAATTAATCAGTTTCTTCTACAGTCGCAAAATCCGGGAATCTGCACGGACCCGGGTCTCACCAATGAGTTCATACCACACCAATCTTAGTTGAGTATTTATTTACAAGAAAGCTAAAACAATGATAGAAGATAAACACATTCTAAAATATTGATTAGAACTTAGTATAACGGGCCAACACACTATGGCGCGTGTTACCGAAAATGGGGATTTAAAAGAGAGAGAAAAAGAGAAAGTACACGAGAGAAATATATATTTGGGTGAATTTGTCAGCTATGATTATTCTAACCCTAGCCTTACCCCAAACTGCCGCTCTTATGGGTCAGGATATAATGATGCAATTACGTGGGGAAGGTCTCAGTGGATTCTCCACGTGGACCGTTCAGGCTGCTCAATGACGCACTTCTCCGGCGCAACTCTCTGGTTGTCCTCACGATGTCAGTGTCCTTTTGGCTTAGGAGTCTGTTCTCTTGCTCTGGAAGGGCTCTTCTGAGGACAGACTGCTCTGTAGCTCACAGCGTAGGAATGAAACAGTGTAGATACCACGATTCGATTGGGAGTGGAGGCTAGGTGGTTCGACTTGAATTCACCCGCTTAGACACAGCTACTCATCCGTAGCTTGGCTAGAAAAAGATTTATTTGTTTTCAAACTTGTGTTGCGTTTTGGGTTTGTTGACTTTTTAGACCACGGCTGCAGCTTGGGTCACTTAGTCTGATCTGTTAATTCTTCACTCACAGGTTTTATACCCTCGGGTCAGAAGTGGGCGTAACCAACTTTAGGGCAATTCTCTTGGCGTTCCAAGTTAAGGGCAAGGTCTAGATTTCACTCAAATCCAATTTTAGACAACTAACTTCACATTTCATCTTTACCAAAACATTCTCTTTGATTTGGACATTTTCCACACAACTGTAACGACGTTTGTCTGTTGAAGAAAGAGAGTCGGACCGAAATGCAGCGTGTTGGTTACTCATGACTTTAATGAATGAAAATGCGGTACATGAAATAACTGAAAGACGAAAACAACAAACGGAACGAAAACCTAATTACAGCCTATCTGGTGAAACTACACAAAGACAGGAACAATCACCCACGAAATACAAAGCGAAACTATGGCTCCCTAAATACGGTTCCCAATCAGAGACAACAAGATCACCTGACTCTGATTGAGAATCGCCTCAGGCAGCCAAGCCTATACAACACCCCTAATCAGCCGCGATCCCAAATACTACAAACCCCAATACGAAAAACAACATATAAACCCATGTCACACCCTGGCCTACCCAAACATATAACAAAAACACAAAATACAATGACCAAGGCGTGACAACAACATACAATGTATAAACATCAAACATATACTAGGGAAACTCTTAACGTTACAATGTTTTCGTAATAACGTCATCTATTGACCTTTAATAACAAAACAAAAATGACATTTTCATATTCCATCTATCGTCATGACCACCATTGTGGCTGACGGAAACCATTGTTCCAAAGTCCCTTTATTTCATGTTTCATGTTCTGAGGCTGGATCTCCATATTGAGGGGACACAGGAATGTCATGTGGCCTAAGATTGGGGGGGGGCAAAAAAGTATTTAGTCAGCCACCAATTGTGCAAGTTCTCCCACTTAAAAAGATGAGAGAGGCCTGTAGTGTTCATCATAGGTACACTTCAACTATGACAGACAAAATGAGAAAAAAAATCCAGAAAATCACAGGATATTTTATGAATTTATTTGCAAATTCTGGTGGAAAATAAGTATTTGGTCCGGTAAGACAAGGGGTGGCGGTCTGTGCACATTTGTAAACAACAGCTGATGCTCAAAATATAATATTAAGCCCCAAGGTTTTTCTCATCACTGGGGCCAAGCTTCCTATCATCCAGGACATCTATGTCAGGAAGTGTCAGAGGAAGGCCCTACAAATTGTCAAAGACTCCAGCCACCCTCATCATAGACTGTTCTCTCTGCTACCACACGGCAAGCAGTATCGGAGCGCCAAGTCTAGGTCCAAAAGTCTAGGTCTCAATGTAGGCAGCAGCCTCTCTGAGTTAGTGATTGTTGTTTAGCAGTCTGATGGCTGTTTTTCATTCTCTCGGTCCCAGCTTTGATGCACCTGTACTGACTTCGCCTTATAGATCGTAGCGGTGTGAACAGGCAGTGGCTTGGGTGGTTGATGCCCTTGATGATCTTTTTGGCAGGTCATTTTCTCACGTTAATGCATTGTGCAGACCGCACCACCCTCTAGAGAGCCTTGCGGTTGATGTACGGTGTAGTTGCCGTACCAGGCTGTGATACAGCCAGACAGGATGCTCTCGATTGTGCATCTGTAAACGTTTGTCAGGGTTTTGGGTGACAAGCCAAATTTCTTCAGTTTCCTGTGGTTGAAGAGTGGCCACCACAGTAGTGGGCTTGATTACCAACAACGACGAGACAGACTACAGGGAGGAGGTGAGGGCACTCGGAGTGTGGTGTCAGGAAAACAACCTCACCACTCAACATCAACAAAACAAAGGAGATGATCGTGGACTTCAGGAAACAGCAGAGCGACGTAGCTCTTATATCCAATACTTCTTCCCGGCTGTATGTAATAAGACTTCATATTTCCTGAGGTAACAATGTAAGAAATAATATATAAAAAAATGAAATACTGAATAGTTTCCTGAGAACTCAAAGCGAGACAACCATCTCTGTCGGCGCCATGCTAGATCTGAGGTTAACACGCATTAGCTTTGTCATGAGTCAGTGTGCAGCAGGTAGGATGGAGTCAGGTGCAGGACACAGAACTGAGTAACAACGTACTTTACTCGGAAAATCATGAACAAATTCCATACAGGAAAAATATTCCAGCTTGACACAACAGAGCGACTTCTTAACAAAGAACAAACATTCACAAAACCATGTGGGAACCAGAGGGTTAAATAGGGAATAAATATTATCATAATGGAAACCAGGTGTGTACAATCAAGACAAAACAAAAGGAAAAAGAAACGTAGATCGTGGCGGCTAGACTGCCAAACGCTGCCCGAACAAGGAGAGGCACCAACTTTGGTGGAAGTCGTGACAAGCTTATAAAGCATAAACTTATTTGTTTTAAACTGTGTTTGAATGATGAGTTTGTTGATGTTTATTCTGTTACTCAGTAAGTGATTGATAATTGTAACGGCTTTCTTCCTGGGAAGGAGAGGCGGACCAAAACGCAGCGTGGTTAGAGTTCATGTTCTTTAATAAGAGACACTTAACATGAACTAACTACAAAACAATAAATGTGAAAACCGAACACAGTCTTATCTGGTGCATAGACACAAAGACAAGAAACAATCACCCACCAAACTCAAAACAGGCTACCTAAATATGGTTCCCAATCAGAGACAATGTCTAACACCTGCCTCTGATTGAGAACCATATCAGGCCAAACATAGAAATAGACAATCCAGACACACAACATAGAATGCCCACCCAGCTCACATCCTGACCAACACTAAAACAAGGAAAACACAAAAGAACTATGGTCAGAACGTGACAATAATAACATTGTAATATTTTAAATAAAATATCTGTCATTAATGAACTTGGTACATTTGAAGGAGAGTGCAGTTTCATCATAACAAAACATTTTACTCTAAAGAATTGTAAATGCATTTTAGGTACAATATGTTTTCAGATGACAACACAAGTATAATGATGAAATTTTAATATATTAACACTCAATTAGCACAGCGTCACATCCTTAATGCAAAATGTTACATCCACAGCGTAAATTTTCCCCTCTAAAGTATATGAACATTTTTATATTTTAATCATTGTTTGTGGCTATTAATATTTTTCCCTAAAAATACTTTTGCCGGTGTCTGTTCTCCCAGAAGTACCTGTTCATTTCCATCACATCCATAACGCAAGTTTTGTAGAATGTTGTAATTCTGTGTCTACACTTCCCTTATAGGGATATAGAAATATTCCTATTAGCATTTTCATTAATGCTTGATAAGTCAATTCTGTGAGACATCTTGTTTCTCATTTTGTGTGGAAATGTCACATCCATACACTGGAATTGCCCTCCTGCTTTTCCCAAATTTGCACAAATGAAAATATTTCCCTTGACATGTGCGGTGCTGCAGTCGATGAGATGTACAATGCTCTTTGATAAAAAGCCTTCCCGATAACGGAACGAAAACCCTTTCAACTGGTAAACCCAAGTCAAGAATAAAAACCCAGCTCTCATTGTGTAGCATGTCTTACTTAGTGTGTCTCAGCAGGACACACCGTAGCGTTTTCTGGCCGAGAGTACTGAACAGTGACACAAGTAATTTTCAAACTAAGTGCAAACCGATTCCACCTTTAGAATCATGCGAAAATGACAGCAGCCAGTGGGGTCCCCTTAACACTAGGACCGCTTATAGCATGTCATTTGGACTGCTCATGAATTGATGAGTTATTACTGTGGTGTTTATTATGTGCTCCCCTGAGTGTATAAGAACACCTGCTCTTTCCATGACGTAGACTGACCAGGTGAAAACTATGATCCCTTATTGATGTCATCTTTTAAATCCACTTCAATGAGTGTAGATGAAGGGGAGGAGACAGGATAAAGAAGGATTTTTAAGCCTCGAGACAATTGAGACGTGGATTGTGTGTGTGTACCATACAGAGGATGAACGGGCAACACAAAATATTTAAAGGTCTTTGAACAGGGTATGGTGGTAGGTTCAAAGCACACCGGTTTAAGCGGGTCAAGAACTACAACGCTGCTGGGTTTTTCAGTTGAAGGTGATGTGCCCAGTTTATAATCACCCTGATGATTTTCTCGAAACTGAACCTAAACTATACTGAAATGAGTCATGACATCTCTGATGATTATTCTTCTGATTCTGAGCCTCAGTCTGAACCACCAAGGCCTAAGTTTATGTGACATTTTACCATGTAAAAGCAGACAATCATTGACTGCTGTTATATCAGCAGTTATATTCATTATCATGCCATTATTGCTTTTGTGCAGATTTGTACTATTTATCAAGTACACTTGGCGCTTATAATGATGTTTAGGCTATGAATGATTTCATAATTTGAGCGCACGTCTTGCTGACCATGCGTCTTGGTGGTTGGAGTATTGATTTATTTTGACGTTATAATAAAAATAAGCTTTTACCATGTTCCAAAACATAGTTGTAACAATGGCACTCCACAAATAAGGTAGAGCCTACAGTAACATACACTAACATAAACTGCTATGGTGTTATTTGTGTCATTTAATACAGGTTTTAGTATTAATGTTACGTAAGACCTTCATAAACTAAATCAAATGACTGTTTTTGCAATAGCATATATGAAATGTAGTAATTACACTGTTAGAATGTTGCAGTCAGAGTGCTCATTAGCTCAAAGGGGGGCCAGCGGTTCCATTGTTAAACACACAGCACCGAATGAACAGCAGACGGACCACAGGTGAATAGCAGATGAAAACTTGGTAGGGTGTGTGAGGTCCCCTTAGAGAAAGGATTCAAGGGTTCAAGGGTTCATTCTGTTCTCTCTCTGTTCAGCTCAGTATGCCTCCTCCTCTTCCTGTGTTATTGGACAGAGGTATTTAACCTTTTCAGCCCAGATCTATATCTCTCTCTCTCTCTCTCTCTCTCTCTCTCTCCTCTTGACACTTCACACACCTTTACACATACAGGTAACTGCCAAAATAAAGGAGACACTGGAGTAAGTTAGGGTTCTGGCAGTTCTATTATGGTGTGGGGTGCATATTCCTGGCATGGTTGAGGTTCACTCAACCAATTAAAGAGGGCAAGGTAAATGCCAATCAATACAAAGGCATTTTGAGTGATCACAGACCTATGGTGAATAATTTATATCCTGATGGAGTGGTCTCTTCCAGGATGACATTGCCCCCATCCACAGGGCATGAGTCATCACTGAATGGTTTGATGAGCAGGAAAACAATGTAAACCTTATGCCATGGCCGTCTCAGTCAGCAGATCTCAACCCAATTGAACACTTATTGGAGATTCTGGAGCCTGAGACGGCGTTTTCCACCACCATCAACAACACTAAATGATGGAATTCCCCATGGTAGAATGGTGTTGCATCCCTCCAATAGAGTTCCAGACACTCGTAGAATCTATGCCAGGGTGCATTGAAGCTGTTCTGGCTCCTAGTGGCCCAACACCCTATTAAGACACATTAAGACAATATCTTTGTGTTTCCTTCACTCTAAGTTACACAGTGCATTTGGAAAGTATTCAAACCCCTTGACTTTTTCCACATTTTGTTACGTTACAACCTTATTATATAATTGATTAAATTGTCAATTTTCCCCATAATGACATTCAAAAAAGGTTTTTAGAAATGTTTGCAAATTTATACAAAAACCCTGAAATAATGACATTGCAAAAACAGATTTTTAGAAATGTTTGCAAATTTATTAGCAAAAACAACAACTGAAATATCACATTTACATTAGTATTCAGACCCTTTACTCAGTACTTTGTTGAAGCACAATTGGCAGCGATTACAGCCTTGACTCTTCTTGGGTATGACTCTACAAGCTTGGCACACCTGTATTTGGGGAGTTTCTCCCATTCTTCTCTGCAGATCCTCAAGCTCTGTCAGGTTGGATGGGGAGCGTCGCTGCACAGCTATTTTCAGGTCTTTCGAGAGGTGTTCGATCAGGTTCAAGTCCGAGCTCTGGCTGGGCCACTCAAGGACGTTCAGAGACTAGTCCCGAAGCCACTCCTGAATTATCTTGGCTGTGTGCTTAGGGTCATTGTCCTGTTGGATGGTGAACCTTCACATCAGTCTGAGGTAAGTCAATGGAGGCCACTGTGTTATTGGGTACCTTCTATAATGCAGACATTTTTGGTACCCTTCCCAAGATCTGTGACTCGACACAATCCTGTCTCGGAGCTCTACAAACAATTCCTTCGACCTCATGGCTTGGTGTTTGCTCTGACATGCACTGTCAACTGTGGGACCTTGTGTGAATTTTCCAAATCATGTCCAATCAATTGAATTTACCACAGGTGGACTCCAATCAAGTTGTAGAAACATCTCAAGGATGATCAATGGAAGAAGGATGCACCTGAGCTCAGTTTCGAGTCTCATAGCAAAGGATCTGAATGCTTATGTAAGGAAGGTATTTCAAATATATAGATTTTTTTATATAGATTTGCAAAAATGTTTTTAAAAACTTGTTTTTGCTTTGTCATTATGGGGTATTGTATGTAGATTGATGAACCAAAAAAATGATTTAATACATTTTTGAATAAGGCTGCAACGTAACAAACTGTGGAAAAGTCAAGGGGTCTGAATACATTCCGAATGCACTGTAGACAAGCTTGCTTTTCTCATGTTTGCTGACATACCACAGGAGACACATGCCATCTCCCAAACACTACATACACATTACCCGACTTCAGTATAGTCAGATACGGATAACTCTCACACACACCCACACTAACTATAGCACTTATTGAGGAAGCTTGATAAGACAGGTGTTGTCCCACACTACAGAGCAGACAGGCCATGGTAAAACAGGAGTGTTTAGAGCATATCTTCCCTGACACCAGTCTATTACAACATACTGTGGAGTACCTAGATTAATAGGAACAATATGGCTGAGGCATAAATATGCATTTACCATCCTGTCGGGATAATGCCTTTCCACTTCCTTTATCCCCCACTCTTCCTCCCTTCTTCCCCTCCTCCCTTGGATCTCCTGACTGAACATTACCATCCTGTCGGGATAATGCCTTTCCACTTCCTTTATCCCCCACTCTTCCTCCCTTCTTCCCCTCCTCCCTTGGATCTCCTGACTGAACGTTTAAGCCCCTTCGTCTTAGGCTCAGCGTTAGACACACAGGGGAGAGAGAGAAGGTGCCAGGGCCAGATATGGACAGGAGAAGACACAGAAAGACTGATTCAATATAAACCTGGATCTAGCGGGTTGTATTCATTAGGTACCAAACGGAAGACAAACGGGACGAAACTGGGAGGGACTACCTGCACCTGTCCAATAAGAAGCGTTCACTTTCTTTTTTTTTTTTTTTGCAAAAAGGTTTTTTGACGGTGTGCCAAATAAATACAACCCAGGTCCTGTAGGGGAACAGGTTTTAGTCTGAACGCAGGTGTCTGGGACGTTGTGTTTAATCAGGTATGGAGAAGAACAATTTCCTGGAGAGAAATGCTGCAATGCACTTGGATTCATACAGTATTATGATAAATGTAACCTTCTCAGTGCCTGCCTTTCCACCCAATCTAAATTAATGTATTCCTATCCTCTCTTGTAGATCTCAGACTGGGTTTGTGTCGGTATTTTCTCATTCTCCCATGCTGTGCAAGCAGCCGGTGTGGGAGTTAGCCTACAGATGTATGATCTGAATTTGAGCCAGTTTGCTACAATAGGAAAATAATTAGAATTATTATGTGGATTATTATTAATGGACATTTTTGTCAGGGTTAATACATTTTTCGTAAGGGAAAATCAAGTCTGACATTTTAAAATTGGAAATTAGAAACTTCAGAAGCCTTTTTAAACCATAAACAATTTTTTACATGTCCTGCATTACAGGACAGTTATCCTGCAACACGGTGATCAAATTAAAATCCTACATATGTAGGCCCTCTACACGGGGTAGCGAGGGGGCATGACGTTGTAATTACATCGAAATGACGTTCTAATGAATGCTTTAATGATCTCAGTACCAATGCTTCACAGAGGTCATGAACACTCTTCCTCTCCTCCTTCTCTCCACCCTTCATTCCCTCTCTCGCTCCGCATTATTCGGCTGTGTTATTTCATTGGCTGTTCAGACTGGCTACAGTAGTTCAGCCTTCAAGTCAAGTCATCTTTATTATTCCAAGATTGGGACATTTGATTGGCTGTGACAGCTTCACACTTAAAGCACTAGTTTCAATGAGCTTTCTCTGTGTCGATCCGCTGCTATGTTCTCTCGGGAAGTATAGCCATAGCACCACACACACACACACACACACACACACACACACACACACACACACACACACACACACACACACACACACACACACACACACACACACACACACACACACACACACTCCCACCCATATCATCGTCACATCGTCCATCAGTTTACCGTTGTCACAGGAGCCGAGACATTATCACCTGTCACTCAAACAGCCCCTGACTATGACGGGTAGGACTATTGCTCGTGTGTTGAGACCCTCCATGTTTTTCTAATCTCCAGGTGATAACACACTTTTTCATTGTCGCCCCCTCGTTGATTTGACACCAGGCCCGATGGGAAATATGTTCATGTGAGGTGATTGTCAAGTAATATGAGCCACGTTGACGGCAGTGTGTTGAAGGTCTTACCCAATCAAATGTGAGTAGCCCCCCCCCACACACACACACTAAAACGGAAGTCGATGCTTATGAAAAGACATCCATTCATCGGTTGTGCCATTCGTGACCCGTTTCAGGAAGCCAGGCATACATCACTACATCACAGGAGAGGCATTTGAACATTTATTTAAATGTTATTTTGTTGTTTAAATGTTGTTTAAATGTTATTTAAACATTTATTTAAATCTTATTTAAATCTTTTTGGGGGGCTGAAATGCCTTTTGGAATGTGAAATTTCATGCGCTAAATAATAAACTTGCATGCCATCTGGAAATACGAATCAAATTGTTAAATGATGAGCCTAGTTGGTTTAGCGACATAAAAAGACCGGGAACTTCCCACTAGCCATGATTGGCTGAGATAATGCATGGGCTGGACATGCCGAGAGAGGTGTGTTGGTCTGCCATGTAGCATGAGCTGCTCAGTATGTATAGATAATACTTGCTACCACAGCTTTTTTTTTGAAAGATATAATGTTAGCCATGGAGAACTGCAAAAGTGTTGCTACTGCTCTCAACATCATGGCTGCCTTGTATTTAGCAGGCGCTATCGACAAAGATCAGTGGGAAACAGTTGTGATGGACTACTTTCTGCACACGGTCAACCGGAGTGACTTGAAACCATGTGGGTTAAACAAGCTGTGCAAACAAAACGTAGTTAAAGGGGTTCTAGTCTGCCTTGAAGCGTTGATACATGTATACGGGTAAGAGCTACATTATCAGATATTATACGTTTCTAATTCAAATCAAATCAAATTTCTTTGTCACATACACATGGTTAGCAGATGTTAATGCGAGTGTAGTGAAATGCTTGTTCTTCTAGTTCCGACAATGCAGTAATAACCAACGAGTAATCTAACCTAACAATTCCAAAACTACTACCTTATACACACAAGTGTAAAGGGATAAAGAATTGTCAGAATTGCAAGTTAAAGCGTACTGTTAGCCAGCTAGCGAACGTTTGCTTTCTGGCTCAATAACGTTATGTGTATGATCTGTGTGGTAATATTATTTGTATCTCAGAAAGGCATTTGCATGGCTAATTATAGCCTAACATTGAACCTAGTTGTTTAGCTTTAGCTACCTGCAGATTCATTCTACAGCATTTCATGTACGGTGGCTAGCTATGATAATCAGTTTGTATTGCTAGAAGTATGGGTTAGGATTATGATTGATTGTTTATCTAGCTAGCTAGCTACATGTCTAAGCAAATGATTCCACTTCGGCAGATCATGATTACATGACCCATCAAGTTAGCCAGGTGTGTCTGGGGGTGATTAGGGCCATCTATTGTAATGAACATGTGTACATGTCTAGATAATAGTGATCCACTTAGCTAGATGTGGCTGGGGGGTGGTAATAGCATGACCCATCAATTTAGACAATTGTGTCTGATAGGGGTGTACCGACAATGGCCGTGCTCATATTCGTAATCGTATCCGTAAATTGACAGTAGATAGTCAGATTGGATGCTGCACGTGATCGGAAAAACTGAAGAGTTTTAATATGCCTATATACATGTTGGCAAAATATCACTGCAAAAAAGCTGCAGATTAGGAACAGCGTGCAGAGGGGTGGGTGTGTATGTGTGTGTGTCTGTGTGTCCTCAATTTACAGAGGGAAGCCAGGTTTACTGTCACTCAGTCAGAATGCACATTAGCGTTTCATATTTTTTCCCTACTCTTGCCCCACTTTTTAGATATTATGTACATTGATAGCTTGATAGTAATTATAAACTGGGTGGTTCGAGCCTTGAACGGTGATTGGCTGAAACATGTGGTATATCAGGCCGTATAACCAAAAACATGCAAGGAAAGAGGATCGGGTGAAGCTATGAAGCGAGTGGACAGAGAAATACAGTTTCCCTCTATCCAATCAGAGCAGCAGGATAAACATACATCCCGCCCTTCTCTTTACAGACAGGCAAACTATCCTGTTGAGTTATTTAGACCACATACACGACTGACTCAAAGACAGTACAGTATGGTTTAGAAACGATGTGACTGACACGTGAGAAACATGCTTGCTGACACCCCAAAAAAACTTTTTCACGAAAACAAAGATAATTGCAAAAAATACTTGGATCATAATCGTATCCCGAAAATAGCCCATACTACTCGGCACACCCCTAGTGTCTGGATAAGCAACATTTAATAATTATAAAATATTTCCACAATATTTTTATCTGGACAATTTCTATTTTTCATATTGCTACTCTGTATATAAGCAAGTAACTATTTCACTGTACCATTGACACCTTCTGTATCCTGTGCATTATTTGATATACGGTGTGTTTGTCATGTGAAGAGCAACATGAACCAAAGTCAGATGAGCATAAAGTGTATTTTTACCTGTAGTTTGTTCTTATTGTAGAGTCCTACTTTCACCACTATTAGTCTTGAAATATTTGATTGTTTACTACGCTAGGTGTACACAAAGAAGAGCTCTCCAGTTGGTGTCCCAAAACATCCAAGGGCCATTTTCTCATTTTCTCAAAAGTGGGGTTTCAAGTTTATCACCTTTCAAAGCAGAATTACTTGTGCGTTGTTCATCAACTGCAGTGTATGATATACTATTTTGTAGCTGTGAGTCTCTACCTTTATCCAATGTAAAACACACAATTTCAAATGTTGCTACATAAGGCCGAATTGAGGCGGTAGGTTACATTTAGTCTTCGTGATTTGAACAATTTGACTTTGGAGAGTTACTCCTCTTCTGCCCTCACATGGTGTTCAGCATCTCATTGCATTAGAGAGAAATGTCAGTCAGCAATGTTTAGTCTCGACAGTATTCTCTTTATTCAGTCTGCCTCAGATGTCACCTGTCTTCCTGCCTGTCAGTCAACACCAGAGCATTGATGACTGCTCAGTGTGAGATCTCTCTGCTGCAGGACTCCTTTAATTATGGCCATGACTCAGTCTCCTCTGTTTCTCTCTCCATCTCTCTCTCTCTCGCTCTGTCACACACACACACACACACACACACACACACACACACACACACACACACACACACACACACACACACACACACACACACACACACACACACACACACACACACACACACACACACACACACACACACACACACACACACACACACACACACACACACACACACACACAGCCTTCTTTGGATTGTTATTGGGTCTTACACAAAGACACCCAGTTCAATTTGTCCTCTTCCCAACATTTCTCTGCCACTGTAAAGGAGTCTTTGAAGTTTCTCTCTCCTCTGCTTTCAACTATCATCCATCACAGCGGAGTAATATTTGTGTCGGAAACCGAGACTTATTATTTTCCTGATCATTTTTTTCTCCCCCTGCAGTCTCTCTTTCATTTCCCCCTGGTCTAGTACCGCTCGCAGAGGGACTACAAATACAGCGATTAAGGTTTACACACAGGCAAAAACGCACACACACACCAGACACACACACACAAACACATAAATCAGTGTCTTTCCTCCCCAGCGTATTGAATTATTTCCCCCTATATTTCCTATATTTCCTATATTTCCTATATTTCCTATATTTCCTATATTTCCTATATTTCCTATATTTCCTATATTTCCTATATTTCCTATATTTCCTATATTTCCTATATTTCCTATATTTCCTATATTTCCTATATTTCCTATATTTCCTATATTTCCTATATTTCCTATATTTCCTATATTTCCTATATTTCCTTGGCGGTGGTGTTTCTGTGTGGATGCACCGCTCCACTGCAGGACTGAGTACGTCTGATAAGGGGTTTCCATCCCCTGGGCTCAGGGGCTGTCAGGGCAGGTACAGACTTCACCGCATGGTTATCTCTCTCTCACACACACACACACACAGTTTGGAACAAACAGGACCCTGAACGGCTGCTACCTCCAAGCCGTAGGACTACTAAACAAGACTGATAAATAGCTAATCAGATGGCTACCCGGACTACCTTTTTTTGGTACTAACTCTAAGCACACACACACACACACACACACACACACTGGACTCTCCCCACACACACACACACTACATACACTGCTGCTACTCTATGTTATCTGTCATGTTGCCTAGTTACTTTACCTCTAGTTGCACAGTATGTACATGGCTCCCTCAATGACCTCGTACCCCTGCATGTCCACTCAGTACGGCTACTCCCTGTTTGACACACACAAACACACACACACATGAGCGGCGCGATGCTCAACCCACGCAGTGCATTCCGATATCACTGGTCTTGAAGGTAGGGAGATGAATGCTTGCGGAGCGCGGCAGGTGGAAGACACACAAAGGTTCAAATAGCCCCAGTAATGACTCACACGGCCATTCATTCTAGTACTCTACTTCTACCAAGGGGTTGGTTACTGACGTATGTAGGAAGTCTCCCTACCGCCACACAGCTGCTACTGTCCTCGGGTTACTGGCTGGGCACAAGCAAAAGTTAAATGGAATGGATTCAATTAAACCTGTTGACTCATGTTGTAAGTATAGCCCAGTCATCAACATGACGTCTGTGATGTCTGTAATGGTATTTAGTCCATTACACTGAGCTACAACCTCTATAAAATGAACATTAAACGCATGACCAGGTGTAAGAGACCCTGCTATCATTTGACAGAGCACACAGACTAAAAGCAGAGACGACTCTTTCCTTCTGTTACTCAGGTCTGCTGAGGAGGGGAGGAAGTCAAATGACTATTTCCTTCTGTTACTCAGGTCTGCTGAGGAGGAGAGGAAGTTAAATGACTCTTTCCTTGTGTTACTCAGGTCTGCTGAGGAGGAGAGGAAGTCAAATGACTCTTTCCTTCTGTTACTCAGGTCTGCTGAGGAGGAGAGGAAGTCAAATGACTCTTTCCTTCTGTTACTCAGGTCTGCTGAGGAGAGGAGGAAGTCAAATGACTCTTTCATTCTGTTACTCAGGTCTGCTGAGGAGAGGAGGAAGTTAAATGACTCTTTCCTTCTGTTACTCAGGTCTGCTGAGGAGGAGAGGAAGTCAAATGACTCTTTCATTCTGTTACTCAGGTCTGCTGAGGAGAGGAAGTTAAATGACTCTTTCCTTCTGTTACTCAGGTCTGCTGAGGAGGGGAAGAAGTCAAATGACTCTTTCCTTCTGTTACTCAGGTCTGCTGAGGAGGAGAGGAAGTCAGACGACACTTTCCTTCTGTTACTCAGGTCTGCTGAGGAGGAGAGGAAGTCAAATGACTCTTTCATTCTGTTACTCAGGTCTGCTGAGGAGGAGAGGAAGTTAAATGACTCTTTTCTTCTGTTACTCAGGTCTGCTGAGGAGGGGAGGAAGTCAAATGACTCTTTCCTTCTGTTACTCAGGTCTGCTGAGGAGGAGAGGAAGTCAGACGACACTTTCCTTCTGTTACTCAGGTCTGCTGAGGAGGAGAGGAAGTCAAATGACTCTTTCCTTCTGTTACTCAGGTCTGCTGAGGAAGGGAGGAAGTCAAATGACTCTTTCCTTCTGTTACTCAGGTCTGCTGAGGAGAGGAGGAAGTCAAATGACTCTTTCCTTCTGTTACTCAGGTCTGCTGAGGAGGGGAGGAAGTCAAATGACTCTTTCCTTCTGTTACTCAGGTCTGTCAAATGACTCTTTCCTTCTGTTACTCAGGTCTGCTGAGGAGGAGAGAAGTCAAATGACTCTTTCCTTCTGTTACTCAGGTCTGCTGAGGAGGAGAGGAAGTCAAATGACTCTTTCCTTCTGTTACTCAGGTCTGCTGAGGAGGGAGGAAGTCAAATGACTCTTTCCTTCTGTTACTCAGGTCTGCTGAGGAGGGGAGGAAGTCAAATGACTCTTTCCTTCTGTTACTCAGGTCTGCTGAGGAGGGGAGGAAGTTAAATGACTCTTTCCTTCTGTTACTCAGGTCTGCTGAGGAGGAGAGGAAGTCAGATGACTCTTTCCTTCTGTTACTCAGGTCTGCTGAGGAGGAGAGGAAGTCAAATGACTCTTTCCTTCTGTTACTCAGGTCTGCTGAGGAGGAGAGGAAGTCAAATGACTCTTTCCTTCTGTTACTCAGGTCTTCTGAGGAGGAGAGGAAGTCAGATGACTCTCCTTCTTTTACTCAGGTCTGCTGAGGAAGAGAGGAAGTCAGATCCTCCGAGAGAGAGAAATAAAGAGAGAATTAGAGAGAGCATATGTGGGGTGGCCAGTCCTCTTCTGGCTGTGCCGGGTGGAGATTATAACAGAACATGGCCAAGATGTTCAAATGTTCATAAATGACCAGCATGGTCGAATAATAGTAAGGCAGAACAGTTGAAACTGGAGCAGCAGCATGGCCAGGTGGACTGGGGACAGCAAGGAGTCATCATGTCAGGTAGTCCTGGGGCATGGTCCTAGGGCTCAGGTCCTCCGAGAGAGAGAAAGAAAGAAGGAGAGAATTAGAGGACGCACTCTTAGATTCACACAGGACACTGAATAGGACAGGAGAAGTACTCCAGATATAACAAACTGACCCTAGCCCCCCGACACAAACTACTGCAGCATAAATACTGGAGGCTGAGACAGGAGGGGTCAGGAGAGGACACCCCCGGACAGGGCCAAACAGGAAGGATATAACCCCACCCACTTTGCCAAAGCACAGCCCCCACACCACTAGAGGGATATCTTCAACCACCAACTTACCATCCTGAGGCATATATCTGAGGAATGAGCAAACTGAGGAATGCTGAATTTAATGGAACAGAATAGAATTTAATTTCACCTGTTGTTTCACCACTGTGCAGGTGTTGTGTTCTGCAGGTTTTGCCCCAAGTGTCTGTGCCCTTAGTCTAGTTTCCACTCAACATCCAAAAATCCTCTCCTATTTATCTGACCTGCACACAGAGGTGTAGCGTGTCCTCTCCCATGTCTCTGTCCTGCACACAGAGGTGTAGCGTGTCCTCTTCCATGCCTCTGTCCTGCACACAGAGGTATAGCGTGTCCTCTCCCATGTCTCTGTCCTACACACAGAGGTGTAGCGTGTCCTCTCCCATGTCTCTGTCCTGCACACAGAGGTGTAGCGTGTCCTCTTCCATGCCTCTGTCCTGCACACAGAGGTGTAGCGTGTCCTCTCCCATGTCTCTGTCCTGCACACAGAGGTGTCATCTCCCATGTCTCTGTCCTGCACACAGAGGTATAGCGTGTCCTCTCCCAGCACACGTGTCCTCTTCCATGCCTCTGTCCTGCACACAGAGGTGTAGCGTGTCATCTCCCATGTCTCTGTCCTGCACACAGAGGTGTAGTGTGTCCTCTCCCATGCCTCTGTCCTGCACACAGAGGTGTAGTGTGTATTGTCACTAAGCTGCTGATGGCACCTCCCCCCTCCATTCTCCTCCTGCCCCACACTGTGGCATTTTGATAGTCCATATATTATTCATCTGATTGACTTCCCCTAATCGCCTCAAAAGTGCTGGAATGAATCCCTAGAAAAATCTGCTAATTTGCATTCTGTCAGGGGAGTTTGTGGAGAACATTCCAGAATGACTTTACAGGTGGCGGAGGAGAGGAGAGTTTGGAGGGGTTTTAGCAGGGAAACCAGCTGTGGGTAGAGAAAGAGAGAGATACATATACATGTATGTACAGAGAGAGAACAGACAGACACGAAGACCCCCTTTTTTTTCACTGGTTGAAATCAATGAGACCGAGATATTCAACACTACTTGAATGGCTTTTACGGTGGCCCATAAAAAAGCCTGTTGAAAAGTATATATATGTGGCATGGGATGATTTCTCTGTGGGTGAAATTGGATTAGCCCAACTGTAAAACCCAAAGTGTTACAGCCGTTCTGTAGAAGGGCACTGAGTTCTTCCCGTCTGTCCCAGCCCACAGCATTAAATGAAGGAGGAGGAAAAAACATAATTACATTGGTGAGAGTGGTCATGGTGAGCACCTTTAAAATGATCCAATTAGACTTTGTGCAGAGCTGGCAGTCCCGTTGTGGAAGGCTGGATGGATTATTGGTGGCAGAGAGAGAGAGCTCGAAAGAGGGGGAGATAGAGAGACAGACAGAGAGAGGGGGGAGAGAGACTGAGGGAGAGGGGACACAGAGCGAGAGTGAGAGTCGAGCGAGAGAGGGAGGGCGAGAGATGGTGGCCCTCAGATGGATGTGGCTGGGCTGTTAGAGAGAGAGGGGCCGCATATGGGAAGGGCCTCGGAGCGGGACGGTAATCCGATCCAGTATGAATGGAAAATGATGAAGGAAAGAGGAAATACCATGAGAGTGAGAGGACAGGAGAGAGGGGGATGGGAAAGCCAGAGAGGGAGGGGAAGGGAGGAAGGGACAGAACCATGCTGCCATGAGAGTGAGAGGACAGGAGAGAGGGGGAAGGGAGGAAGGGTGGGAGGGACAGAACCATGCTGCCATGAGAGGACAGGAGAGAGGGGGATGGGAAAGCCAGAGAGGGAGGGAAAGGGAGGGAGGGACAGAACCATGCTGCCATGAGAGTGAGAGGACAGGAGAGAGGGGGAAGGGAGGGAGGGACAGAACCATGCTGCCATGAGAGGACAGGAGAGAGGGGGATGGGAAAGCCAGAGAGGGAGGGAAAGGGAGGAAGGGAGGGAGAGACAGAACCATGCTGCCATGAGAGGACAGGAGAGAGGGGGATGGGAAAGCCAGAGAGGGAGGGAAAGGGAGGAAGGGAGGGAGAGACAGAACCATGCTGCCATGAGAGGACAGGAGAGAGGGGGATGGGAAAGCCAGAGAGGGAGGGGAAGGGAGGGAGGGACAGAACCATGCTGCCATGAGAGGATGTGACATAGAGAAAGTAGGAGGCAGAGGGGAGGTGAGAGATGGAGGGGGGTAGAGTGGGAAGGAAAGAGAAGGTAAAGTGGGAAAAGAGAACTCTAGAGAAGGGGTATGTCATCTAGGGTCTTCAATATCTCAATGTTTTATGAATATCGCTAGCAACAGAATAAACACATTTTTAATGATATATTTATATTAGAGGAGGAGTATATCTTTCTAATGATGTCAACTTTACTCATCTACTCCTAACATTGAGCTAATTACACTCACTGGAGTGTCTGACATAGGCTTTGAAAAAGCACACACGAGTACCACACGCGGCAAGTGCCACTGGCTGCTGGTAAACTTTCTTGACTTGGATATACATTTTTGTCAACACATGGCTAACCTTTGTTTAATCAGCTTAACAGCTGCTATTAGGGAAAATGTGTTTGGAGTTAACTTTAGAACTAATAGGCTATGTTAGAGTTTACACTTCCACTTCCAATTATATTGTGGGGAGGTCAAAATAATGGAAAACTATCTACACAATGTATTCATTTTAAAAAGTTGATTACTTCTCCTTGCCACCTTAATTTACAAAATGTGAACAAGTTGAAGAGCCCTGCTTTAGAGAAAAAAGTGTCCCTCAGATCTGTTTGGATGTGAATTCTTCATAAGCTTTCAAATGTTGCTCATACAGTGCGTACAGTAGCCTTCTGCTTTAAACTGTATGTCCACGGATCTATTGTTGATGTGTGTTTAAACAGGAACAGCGTCAGTTATTGACTTTCCTGATTCGCTGGCAACACCACAGTGATGAATTAATTACTTTAACCGATCAAAGACACAACACTCATCAGATTATCATTCAGTAGACAAGCCAAGCATTCATTTACATATACATCGTATTCCCTGTTTATCTATTATGTCACGTTAAAGAGAACTGAAGGGAAAGGAAAATAGCCTTGTGCGATAGAGAGTGTAATTCACACAGACACGTTGTTACACTATCGGTGAATATACGCAGTGTATGGAAACTTCCCCCTCATTCACACCCCTTTTCCATCTGACTGCCTGTGCTCATGCTCCACACACACACACACACACACACACACACACACACACACACACACACACACACACACACACACACACACACACACACACACACACACACACACACACACACACACACACACACACACACACACACACACACACACACACACACACACAAACCCCACCTTCCTCTCTGTAAATATGTATTTCATTTTCATGATTATTTCTATAAAACATTTTCCTCAAGCCATTATTTACTCCACACAGCAAGTTGGTGAGTACATTTCTAGAACACATTTTGTGCCGCGAGCGAGAAGTAGGAGAGCTGCGAGGGAAGAAAAATGTCATGAATAATGCATAGAATGTCTTTATTATTTATGATTTTCATATTAACTTGAGTATCATTTGAAGAACTGGTGACTAAGTTTGGGGTCAGTTACTCTTTGTTGTTTCACGTCACGTAGCCTGGTTTCATTTCAGAGGATAGGAGCCATTACATCACACTGACATTTGAGTCATTTAGCAGACGCTCTCATCCAGAGCGACTTACAGTTAGGGACATTCAACTGCAGGTAGCTAGGTGGGACAACCACATATCACAGTCAAGGAACGTCAAACATTCCTCAATAGAGCAGTTATCAGCAAAATCAGTGTTTTTGCATTTACTCCGTGTAAATTGATTCAATGTAGAGTCATGGCCAAAAGTTTTGAGAATGACACAAATATGAATTTTCACAAAGTCTGCTGCCTCAGTTTATATGATAGTGATTTGCATATACTCCAGAATGTTACGAAGAGTGATCAGAAGAATTGCAATTAATTGCAAAGTCCCTCTTTGCCATGCAAATGAACTGAATCCCCCAAAAACATTTCCACTGCATTTCAGCCCTGCCACAAAAGGACCAGCTGAAATCATGTCAGTGATTCACACCTGTGTTAACGAGAGAATGTTGATGAGGACAAGGCTGGAGATCACTCTGTCATGCTGATTGAGTTCGAATAACAGACTGGAAGTTTCAGAAGGAGGGTGGTGCTTGGAATCATTGTTATTCCTCTGCAAGGAAACACGTGCCGTCGTCATTGCTTTTCAAAAAAGGGCTTCACAGGCAAGGATATTGCTGCCAGCAAGATTGCACCTAAATCAACCATTTATCGGAACTTCAATGAGAACAGTTCAATTGTTGTGAAGAAGGCTTCAGGGTGCCCAAGAAAGTCCAGCAAGCGCCAGGACCGTCTCCTAAAGTTGATTCAGCTGTGGGATCGGGGCACCATCAGTTGCTCATGAAAGGCAGCAGGCAGGTGTGAGTGCATCTGCACGCACAGTGAGGTGAACACTTTTGGAGGATGGTCTGGTGTCAAGAAGGGCAGCAAAGAAGCCACTTCTCTCCAGGAAAAACATCAGGGACAGACTGATATTCTGCAACAGGTACAGGGATTGGACTGCTGAGGACTGGGGTAAAGTCATTTTCTCTGATGAATCCCCTTTCCGATTGTTTGGGGCATCCGGAAAAAAGCTTGTCCGGAGAAGACAAGGTGAGCGCTACCATCAGTCCTGTGTCATGCCAACAGTAAAGCATCCTGAGATATTCATGTGTGTGGTTACTTCTCAGCCAAGGGAGTGGGCTCACTCACAATTTTGCCTATGAACACAGCCATGAATAAAGAATGGTACCAACACATCCTCCGAGAGCAACTTCTCCCAACCATCCAGGAACAGTTTGGTGACGAACAATGCCATTTCCAGCATGATGGAGCACCTTGCCATAAGGCAAAAGTGATAACTAAGTGGCTGGGGGAACAAAACATCAATATTTTGGGTCCATGGCCAGGAAACTCCCCAGACCTTAATCCCATTGAGAACTTGTGGTCAATCCTCAAGAGGCGGGTGGACAAACAAAACCCCACAAATTCTGACAAACTCCAAGCATTGATTATGCAAGAATGGGCCGCCATCAGTCGGGATGTGGCCCAGAAGTTAATTAACAGCATGCCAGGGCGGATTGCAGAGGTCTTGAAAAAGAAGGGTCAACACTGCAAATATTGACTCTTTCCATCAGTTTCATGTAATTGTCAATAAAAAGCCTTTGACACTTCTAAAATGCTTGTAATTATACTTCAGTATTCCACAGTAACATCTGACAAAAATATCCAAAGACACTGAAGCAGCAAACTTTGTGGAAATTAATATTTGTGTCATTCTCAAAACCTTTGGCCACGACTGTATTCTCAGTATGCTATTGTTGTGGTGTATAGCAGTGTATGTTGAGATCGAAATGTCACATACTTGTGCACCTTAATCATTCCAAGTACCATTTGAAATCATCACCAAAAATGCCATCTTTCAAGTTGTGTATGTTGCTCATGTAACAGTGTTGCTTCTGTCCCTCTGAACACACTGCCAACCGTCACCCTAAAAGCATTGTTACCTATCTATATGCTAACTAGCTAGCCATTTCACACCGGCTACACTCATGTATAAACTCCAGTCACTCAAGAGGGAAGTGATATGCAATGAATGGCTTTTCACTCTCAGAAGTGATCCTGTATACACCTCTGATAGTCTGTGGTTGCTATGCTGGAGCTACTAGAGACAGCAGAGGGCTTCAGGGAAAACCCTTTATCCCTATCTCTCCACTCCACCACTCTCCTCTCTTTGTGTGTGTGTGTGTGTGTGTGTGTGTGTGTGTGTGTGTGTGTGTGTGTGTGTGTGTGTGTGTGTGTGTGTGTGTGTGTGTGTGTGTGTGTGTGTGTGTGTGTGTGTGTGTGTGTGTGTGTGTGTGTGTGTGTGTGTGTGTGTGTGTGTGTGTGTGTGTGTGTGTGTGTGTCGCCACGTTCCTCCCTAATTGGAGCAGCCATTAAGTAAATGTCAGGGAACGACAGGGAAAACTTCTCATAGTAAAGGGATGCCATGAGCATTGTTAAACCCCTCCCTCTCTGGTTACTGACCTGCCACATCTTTCACTACTAGTGTGATCTGAATTCCCCCTCTAGTTTACTGACCTGACACATCTCCCACTACTAGTATGATGTGAATTCCCGTCTAGTTTACTGACCTGCCACATCTCCCACTACTAGTATGATGTGAATTCCCCCTCTAGTTTACTGACCTGCCACATCTTTCACTACTAGTATGATCTGAATTCCCCCTCTTGTTTACTGACCTGCCACATCTCTCACTACTAGTGTGATCTGAATTCCTGTCTAGTTTACTGACCTGCCACATCTCCCACTACTAGTATGATGTGAATTCCCCCTCTAGTTTACTGACCTGCCACATCTTTCACTACTAGTATGATGTAAATTCCCCCTCTTGTTTACTGACCTGCCACATCTCTCACTACTAGTATGATCTGAATTCCCCTCTAGTTTACTGACCTGACACATCTCCCACTACTAGTATGATCTGAATTCCCCCTCTTGTTTACTGACCTGCCACATCTCCCACTACTAGTATGATCTGAATTCCCCTCTTGTTTACTGACCTGACACATCTCTCACTACTAGTATGATCTGAATTCCCCCTCTTGTTTACTGACCTGACATCACTACTAGTATGATCTGAATTCCCCCTCTTGTTTACTGACCTGCCACATCTTTCACTACTAGTATGATCTGAATTCCCCCTCTTGTTTACTGACCTGCCACATCTCTCACTACTAGTATGATGTGAATTCCCCCTCTTGTTTACTGACCTGCCACATCTCTCACTACTAGTATGATGTGAATTCCCCCTCTTGTTTACGGACCTGCCACATCTTTCACTACTAGTATGATGTGAATTCCCGTCTAGTTTACTGACCTGCCACATCTCCCACTACTAGTATGATGTGAATTCCCGTCTAGTTTACTGACCTGCCACATCTCTTACTACTAGTATGGTGTGAATTCCCCTCTAGTTTACTGACCTGACACATCTCCCACTACTAGTATGATGTGAATTCCCGTCTAGTTTACTGACCTGCCACATCTCTCACTACTAGTATGATCTGAATTCCCCCTCTAGTTTACTGACCTGCCACATCTCTCACTACTAGTATGATGTGAATTCCCGTCTAGTTTACTGACCTGCCACATCTCTTACTACTAGTATGATGTGAATTCCCCCTCTAGTTTACTGACCTGACACATCTCCCACTACTAGTATGATATGAATTCCCGTCTAGTTTACTGACCTGCCACATCTCTCACTACTAGTATGATGTGAATTCCCGTCTAGTTTACTGACCTGCCACATCTCTTACTACTAGTATGATCTGAATCCCCCCTCTTGTTTACTGACCTGCCACATCTCTCACTACTAGTATGATGTGAATTCCCGTCTAGTTTACTGACCTGCCACATCTCCCACTACTAGTATGATGTGAATTCCCGTCTAGTTTACTGACCTGCCACATCTCTCACTACTAGTATGATCTGAATTCCCCCTCTTGTTTACTGACCTGCCACATCTCCCACTACTAGTATGATCTGAATTCCCCCTCTTGTTTACTGACCTGACACATCTCTCACTACTAGTATGATCTGAATTCCCCCTCTTGTTTACTGACCTGCCACATCTCTCACTACTAGTATGATCTGAATTCCCCCTCTTGTTTACTGACCTGCCACATCTCTCACTACTAGTATGATCTGAATTCCCCCTCTTGTTTACTGACCTGCCACATCTTTCACTACTAGTATGATCTGAATTCCCCCTCTTGTTTACTGACCTGCCACATCTCTCACTACTAGTATGATGTGAATTCCCCCTCTTGTTTACTGACCTGCCACATCTCTCACTACTAGTATGATGTGAATTCCCCCTCTAGTTTACGGACCTGCCACATCTCCCACTACTAGTATGATCTGAATTCCCCCTCTTGTTTACTGACCTGCCACATCTCTCACTACTAGTATGATCTGAATTCCCCCTCTTGTTTACTGACCTGCCACATCTTTCACTACTAGTATGATCTGAATTCCCCCTCTTGTTTACTGACCTGCCACATCTCTCACTACTAGTATGATGTGAATTCCCCCTCTAGTTTACGGACCTGCCACATCTCCCACTACTAGTATGATGTGAATTCCCGTCTAGTTTACTGACCTGCCACATCTCCCACTACTAGTATGATGTGAATTCCCCCTCTAGTTTACTGACCTGCCACATCTCTCACTACTAGTATGATGTGAATTCCCGTCTAGTTTACTGACCTGCCACATCTCCCACTACTAGTATGATGTGAATTCCCGTCTAGTTTACTGACCTGCCACATCTCTTACTACTAGTATGGTGTGAATTCCCCCTCTAGTTTACTGACCTGACACATCTCCCACTACTAGTATGATGTGAATTCCCGTCTAGTTTACTGACCTGCCACATCTCTCACTACTAGTATGATCTGAATTCCCCCTCTAGTTTACTGACCTGCCACATCTCTCACTACTAGTATGATGTGAATTCCCGTCTAGTTTACTGACCTGCCACATCTCTTACTACTAGTATGATGTGAATTCCCCCTCTAGTTTACTGACCTGACACATCTCCCACTACTAGTATGATATGAATTCCCGTCTAGTTTACTGACCTGCCACATCTCTCACTACTAGTATGATGTGAATTCCCGTCTAGTTTACTGATCTGCCACATCTCTTACTACTAGTATGATCTGAATTCCCCCTCTTGTTTACTGACCTGCCACATCTCTCACTACTAGTATGATGTGAATTCCCGTCTAGTTTACTGACCTGCCACATCTCTCACTACTAGTATGATCTGAATTCCCCCTCTTGTTTACTGACCTGCCACATCTCCCACTACTAGTATGATGTGAATTCCCGTCTAGTTTACTGACCTGCCACATCTCCCACTACTAGTATGATGTGAATTCCCCCTCTAGTTTACTGACCTGCCACATCTTTCACTACTAGTATGATCTGAATTCCCCCTCTTGTTTACTGACCTGCCACATCTCTCACTACTAGTGTGATCTGAATTCCTGTCTAGTTTACTGACCTGCCACATCTCCCACTACTAGTATGATGTGAATTCCCCCTCTAGTTTACTGACCTGCCACATCTTTCACTACTAGTATGATGTGAATTCCCCCTCTTGTTTACTGACCTGCCACATCTCTCACTACTAGTATGATCTGAATTCCCCCTCTAGTTTACTGACCTGACACATCTCCCACTACTAGTATGATCTGAATTCCCCCTCTTGTTTACTGACCTGCCACATCTCCCACTACTAGTATGATCTGAATTCCCCCTCTTGTTTACTGACCTGACACATCTCTCACTACTAGTATGATCTGAATTCCCCCTCTTGTTTACTGACCTGCCACATCTCTCACTACTAGTATGATCTGAATTCCCCCTCTTGTTTACTGACCTGCCACATCTTTCACTACTAGTATGATCTGAATTCCCCCTCTTGTTTACTGACCTGCCACATCTCTCACTACTAGTATGATGTGAATTCCCCCTCTAGTTTACGGACCTGCCACATCTCCCACTACTAGTATGATGTGAATTCCCGTCTAGTTTACTGACCTGCCACATCTCCCACTACTAGTATGATGTGAATTCCCCCTCTAGTTTACTGACCTGCCACATCTCTCACTACTAGTATGATGTGAATTCCCGTCTAGTTTACTGACCTGCCACATCTCCCACTACTAGTATGATGTGAATTCCCGTCTAGTTTACTGACCTGCCACATCTCTTACTACTAGTATGGTGTGAATTCCCCCTCTAGTTTACTGACCTGACACATCTCCCACTACTAGTATGATGTGAATTCCCGTCTAGTTTACTGACCTGCCACATCTCTCACTACTAGTATGATCTGAATTCCCCCTCTAGTTTACTGACCTGCCACATCTCTCACTACTAGTATGATGTGAATTCCCGTCTAGTTTACTGACCTGCCACATCTCTTACTACTAGTATGATGTGAATTCCCCCTCTAGTTTACTGACCTGACACATCTCCCACTACTAGTATGATATGAATTCCCGTCTAGTTTACTGACCTGCCACATCTCTCACTACTAGTATGATGTGAATTCCCGTCTAGTTTACTGACCTGCCACATCTCTTACTACTAGTATGATCTGAATTCCCCCTCTTGTTTACTGACCTGCCACATCTCTCACTACTAGTATGATGTGAATTCCCGTCTAGTTTACTGACCTGCCACATCTCTCACTACTAGTATGATCTGAATTCCCCCTCTTGTTTACTGACCTGCCACATCTCCCACTACTAGTATGATGTGAATTCCCGTCTAGTTTACTGACCTGCCACATCTCTCACTACTAGTATGATGTGAATTCCCGTCTAGTTTACTGACCTGCCACATCTCTTACTACTAGTATGATGTGAATTCCCCCTCTAGTTTACGGACCTGCCACATCTCCCACTACTAGTATGATGTGAATTCCCCCTCTAGTTTACTGACCTGCCACATCTCCCACTACTAGTATGATGTGAATTCCCGTCTAGTTTACTGACCTGCCACATCTCTTACTACTAGTATGATGTGAATTCCCCCTCTAGTTTACTGACCTGCCAGATCTCCCACTACTAGTATGATGTGAATTCCCGTCTAGTTTACTGACCTGCCACATCTCTTACTACTAGTATGATGTGAATTCCCCCTCTAGTTTACTGACCTGCCACATCTCCCACTACTAGTATGATGTGAATTCCCGTCTAGTTTACTGACCTGCCACATATCTTACTACTAGTATGATGTGAATTCCCCCTCTAGTTTACTGACCTGCCACATCTCCCACTACTAGTATGATGTGAATTCCCCCTCTAGTTTACTGACCTGACATATCTCCCGCTACTAGTATGATGTGAATTCCCCCTTTAGTTTACTGACCGGCCACATCTCTCACTACTAGTATGATGTGAATTCCCCCTCTAGTTTACTGACCGGCCACATCTCTCAATACTAGTATGATGTGAATTCCCCCTCTAGTTTACAGACCTGACACATCTCCCACTACTAGTATGATGTGAATTCCCCCTCTAGTTTACTGACCTGACACATCTCCCGCTACTAGTATGATGTGAATTCCCCCTCTAGTTTACTGACTGGCCACATCTCTTATTACTAGTATGATGTGAATTCCCCCTCTAGTTTACTGACCTGCCACATCTCCCGCTACTAGTATGATGTGAATTCCCCCTCTAGTTTACTGACCTGCCACATCTCCCACTACTAGTATGATGTGAATTCTCCCTCTAGTTTACTGACCTGCCACATCTCCCACTACTAGTATGATGTGAATTCCCCCTCTAGTTTACTGACCTGCCACATCTCCCGCTACTAGTATGATGTGAATTCCCCCTCTAGTTTACTGACCTGCCACATCTCCCACTACTAGTATGATGTGAATTCCCCCTCTAGTTTACTGACCTGCCACATCTCCCACTACTAGTATGATGTGAATTCCCCCTCTAGTTTACTGACCTGCCACATCTCCCGCTACTAGTATGATGTGAATTCCCCTTCTTATAGCTAAAGGCTATAAGAACGGGTTGTCTAGTGCGTTGGGAACAGAGAATAAAAGGGGCAGATTTCTGGGAGTGATAGAATAGATTCAGGGCATAATGTACAAACAAGGGTATGGTAGGATGTGAGTACAGTGGGGGTAAACGTAGGCATTGAGTGATGATGAGAGAGCTTGCATCTTTGGAGGCGCCAGCTAAGCCAGGTGAGGTCTACCCATGTGTGGGTTGTGTGACAAAAAGTTATCTAAGGCATGTTGAGCTGGACTAGGGGCTCTACAGTGAAATAAAACAATAAGAACTAACCGAGACAGCAGAAGACAAGGCATATTGACCTTAGTGAGAGGCATGTGTAGCCGAATGTTCATAGGGTCCAATGAGCAGCAGTAGGTGAGTCCTGGGGATGTTCGGTAGTCGCTACTATGCTAGGCGAGCGGGAGGCACGGTGTTCAGAAAGCTAGCGAGCCGGGGAGAGCAAATGGGTCTTCGGTGATAACGCAATGGAAAAGCCTGTTGAATGGATCAGCGGGGCTCCATGTCAACAATAAAGGGTCCAGGCCAATTGGCAAAAGAGGTATTGTAGCCCACGAATTAGTGGGTATACCTCTTCGGCTAGCCTGGAGATGGGCCTAGCTCGAGGCTAGCTCAAGGCTAACTGGTGCTTTCTTCGGGACAGAGACGTTAGCCAGCGGTAGCCACTGGATTGCAGCTAGCTAGCTGCGATGATCCGGTGTAATGGCCCAGAGCTTGCGGCAGGAATCCGGTGATGTGGTGGAGAAAAACAGTCAAATATAGTGCTGTGCAGACTGGCAGGTATTGACTGAGGACAGCAAGCAATGGCTAACAGTGACTACTAGCTAATTGCTGGTTAGCTGGCTAGCTTCTGATGGAGGTTCCAGTTATAATGTATAAAAATAGCATATCCGTACCTCATTGGGTGGGGCGGGTTGCAGGAAAGTATATTTAGATCGTAGGTGGAAAGTGGGATTGAAATATACACGGAAAAACTGACTATTTACAGGACAAGACAAACACACGTCCGACTGCTAGGCCATCTTGGAAATCACTGAGCACACACATAGTAAATATACACACACACACACACACACACACACACACACACACACACACACACACACACACACACACACACACACACACACACACACACACACACACACACACACACACACACACACACACACACACACACACACACACACATGAATAGAAAATACACACACTCACACACAACACACACGCTGAGCGAGAAACACACACACAGCTGGTGGTGATAGAGGCTCCTGGTGTGGCTCAACCTCTGGATTTAAAGGGTCAGAGGTTGCTGTATGGATGATTGCCATCATGTAGGGTGCTGATTATTTCCCCCTCTGACCCAACACGGTAATGGGTTCAAATCCCAAGCAGGACTCAAGAGACTCTAACGCTTCAATCCAAACTGACAAAATGGCTCCCATGACAGTAGGGCTGTAGTAAATAAACGACCTGGGTGAAAACCACTTCAGAAAGCAATGGAGCAATCCAGAGCTCGGCCATGGAACCAAATAGGGTCATGATGGTATGTGGACCTGTTGTCTGCTAGTATGGCCGCCCTAAGCTTCAGGCCTAACTGGCTGGGATAGGGCGTTATAACTGAATCAGACTAGGCAGGCAGGTAGACAGCCATGGAGACAGGCAGGAAGGCGTCCCTGACAAACAGATTGTGTCATTGGGTGGTAATGTGGTCTCTGGCCGGGATAGGGACATCTCTGGCTGCAGTGTGAGGATTAAGCTGACAGCAGCACTTTCATATCCACCATCAGTCCCACTGTGTCTGGGCTACACACACACACACACACACACACACACACACACACACACACACACACACACACACACACACACACACACACACACACACACACACACACACACACACACACACACACACACACACACACACACACACACACACACACACACACACACACACACACACCGGGGCCACACATCCAAACGGATGACATCAGCTCGCCCCCAATCTGTGTGTGTGTCAGTGTGTGTGTCTATCTCTCCATCTCTCTCTCTCTCTCTCTCTCTCTCTCTCTCTCTCTCTCTCTCTCTCTCTCTCTCTCTCTCTCTCTCTCTCTCTCCATACCTACCTGGGTCGGGCTGTGTGTGTGAATGACGAGGCTCCTGTCGTCCATGGATACAGAGTGAAACAGCAGTGAGGGGAAAGAAAGCGTTGTTGTCTTTTCTCTTGTTTTTGGATCTCCCCAGATGAAAGGGACTGGTTTGAGTGGATGCCTAGCGCCTCCAAGCACCTCTGTATTTGCTGTCAAGTGTCTCCAGGTGGCAGAATTATTGTGTCATACTGTAACCCCAAAAGTAACTGCTTTGCGAGACCAAAGGGATGTTTGAAATGTGATGAAAGAGTACAGAACCCTGGAAGGAGGAGAGGAGGAGAATACATGTTCGGAGCGTCAGCCTGTTCCACAAGGACACAGACACCATGATCAAGTCTTTCTTTAGGGGTAGGTACGGTACAGGCAATGTACACGGTGGAATGTTGACTATCATTTCCATGTCAGGAAACTGACTTTTACAGAAAGTTGGCTATATGATGGTGCTGGATTGTGAAATGTTTGCTCAACATTGTTTGGCTTGTTGTTTGTACTGTAGACAGTTACTTGAGGGAGTTTGGTATCAGACTTAAGATTCCACCAAAACACTGATGATGAACCCCCCCAAGTACTGGAAGCCTCTGATGACAAGATGGATGAATAACCAATCTGTCACTGTCAACATCTCCAGGTTGCTTCATCACTCACGTCTCTGTTCGACTGCTGCCTGAGTGGGGCTAGCTCCCCAGATTCCCAGGCACAGCTACAGGGACTAGGGAAAACTTCACTCACGTCTCTGTTTGACTGCTGCCTGAGTGGGGCTAGCTCCCCAGATTCCCAGGCACAGCTACATGGACTAGGGGAAACTTCACTCACGTCTCTGTTTGACTGCTGCCTGAGTGGGGCTAGCTCCCCAGATTCCCAGGCACAGCTACATGGACTAGGGGAAACTTCACTCACGTCTCTGTTTGACTGCTGCCTGAGTGGGGCTAGCTCCCCAGATTCCCAGGCACAGCTACATGGACTAGGGAAAACTTTACTCACGTCTCTGTTTGACTGCTGCCTGAGTGGAGCTAGCTCCCCAGATTCCCAGGCACAGCTACATGGACTAGGGAAAACTTTACTCACGTCTCTGTTTGACTGCTGCCTGAGTGGAGCTAGCTCCCCAGATTCCCAGGCACAGCTACATGGACTAGGGAAAACTTCACTCACGTCTCTGTTTGACTGCTGCCTGAGTGGGGCTAGCTCCCCAGATTCCCAGGCACAGCTACATGGACTAGGGAAAACTTCCACTCTTCTATGCTTCAGTAGTTTTAGCAGAATGTTTCACTGAGAGACCTGAATGTGGTGTGATCTGGGACTGGCATTAGATAGACTTTTAAGACTGGTTTCCCAGACTCAGATTAAGCCTTTTTTACTGGACTTAAAATAACTTTCAATTATTTTTTTTCTGATAGAGCTGGTAGTGAACAGACCATCCTATTGTTGTCAATGTTATCTCTGCAGCTAACACATTGCTGTCCGTATCAGACACAAATCCCAGTGTACCTGAGTTCTCTCTACTATATCCTTGGTCTTACATCTCAGTGGCAAGAGACTGATATGTGACCGCCAGTAAAAGGAGCTTCCACTCTCACTCATTTAATAGAAGGTAATGGCTTCAGACATTCCAACAGGATGCTGCTATGCAGACCATTACAGACCATTGAATAGCATGGCTATGGACTGAGTCGCAGGTTGGAGATGGACATGGGGAGGGCTTGCACTCTAACACCCTTCCACTCAAAGAATATGGTCAGAGAACTCGCAACTATTGTATCAATGGATGTCTTGCAGCTACTCCTAAAGGGAACGTAATGTAATGTACATACTGTTATTTGTCTTACATCATTACATTTACATTTAAGTCATTTAGCAGACGCTCTTATCCAGAGCGACTTACAAATTGTAGATATCATGTCCATGGCACCCAGTCATCAGTGATGGTACAATGATAGGTAGTAATAGTGTTCCTGTGTGATGGTACAATGCTAGGTAGTAATAGTGTTCCTGTGTGATGGTACAATGCTAGGTAGTAATAGTGTTCCTGTGTGATGGTACAATGCTAGGTAGTAATAGTGTTCCTGTGTGATGGTACAATGCTAGGTAGTAATAGTGTTCCTGTGTGATGGTACAATGCTAGGTAGTAATAGTGTTCCTGTGTGATGGTACAATGCTAGGTAGTAATAGTGTTCCTGTGTGATGGTACAATGCTAGGTAGTAATAGTGTTCCTGTGTGATGGTACAATGCTAGGTAGTAATAGTGTTCCTGTATGATGGTACAATGATAGGCAGTAATAGTGTTCCTGTGTGATGGTACAATGCTAGGTAGTAATAGTGTTCCTGTGTGATGGTACAATGCTAGGTAGTAATAGTGTTCCTGTGTGATGGTACAATGCTAGGTAGTCATAGTGTTCCTGTGTGATGGTACAATGCTAGGTAGTAATAGTGTTCCTGTATGATGGTACAATGCTAGGTAGTAATAGTGTTCCTGTGTGATGGTACAATGATAGGTAGTAATAGTGTTCCTGTGTGATGGTACAATGATAGGCAGTAATAGTGTTCCTGTGTGATGGTACAATGCTAGGTAGTAATAGTGTTCCTGTGTGATGGTACAATGCTAGGTAGTAATAGTGTTCCTGTGTGATGGTACAATGCTAGGTAGTAATAGTGTTCCTGTGTGATGGTACAATGATAGGTAGTAATAGTGTTCCTGTGTGATGGTACAATGCTAGGTAGTAATAGTGTTCCTGTGTGATGGTACAATGCTAGGTAGTAATAGTGTTCCTGTGTGATGGTACAATGATAGGCAGTAATAGTGTTCCTGTGTGATGGTACAATGCTAGGTAGTAATAGTGTTCCTGTGTGATGGTACAATGATAGGCAGTAATAGTGTTCCTGTGTGATGGTACAATGCTAGGTAGTAATAGTGTTCCTGTGTGATGGTACAATGCTAGGTAGTAATAGTGTTCCTGTGTGATGGTACAATGCTAGGTAGTAATAGTGTTCCTGTGTGATGGTACAATGATAGGCAGTAATAGTGTTCCTGTGTGATGGTACAATGCTAGGTAGTAATAGTGTTCCTGTGTGATGGTACAATGCTAGGTAGTAATAGTGTTCCTGTGTGATGGTACAATGCTAGGTAGTAATAGTGTTCCTGTGTGATGGTACAATGCTAGGTAGTAATAGTGTTCCTGTGTGATGGTACAATGCTAGGTAGTAATAGTGTTCCTGTGTGATGGTACAATGCTAGGTAGTAATAGTGTTCCTGTGTGATGGTACTATGCTAGGTAGTAATAGTGTTCCTGTGTGATGGTACAATGCTAGGTAGTAATAGTGTTCCTGTGTGATGGTACAATGCTAGGTAGTAATAGTGTTCCTGTGTGATGGTACAATGCTCTGTAGTCATAGTGTTCCTGTGTGATGGTACAATGCTAGGTAGTAATAGTGTTCCTGTGTGATGGTACAATGCTAGGTAGTAATAGTGTTCCTGTGTGATGGTACAATGCTAGGTAGTAATAGTGTTCCTGTGTGATGGTACAATGCTAGGTAGTAATAGTGTTCCTGTGTGATGGTACAATGCTAGGTAGTAATAGTGTTCCTGTGTGATGGTACAATGATAGGCAGTAGTAGTGTTCCTGTGTGATGGTACAATGCTAGGTAGTAATAGTGTTCCTGTGTGATGGTACAATGCTAGGTAGTAATAGTGTTCCTGTGTGATGGCACAATGCTAGGTAGTAATAGTGTTCCTGTGTGATTGTACAATGCTATGTAGTATTAGTGTTCGTGTGTGTATGATTAATTATGAGTGAAGCTGAGCTGGCAGATTCATACCTCTTACCCTGAGGGTTTTACAGCCTTCAATGAGATGGTGAGGTCAGTGCTCCCTCTCAATCTCCATCTTTCTGTCTTTCTTTCTTTCTCTCTATCTCTTTCCTTCCTCCTCAACCTCTTTCTCGCTCCCCCTGCTTACTCCATCTCTCTCTATCCTTCTCCATCTCTCTCCCTCCTCTCTCGCTTTGTCTCCCCCCTCACTCTCTCTCCTTCCATCTCTGTCTCTCTCTTTCTCTCTCACGAGGTCTCTGAGAGGTCAGTCATCGATCACTCCAGGCCGCCTCACACGGCCATCCACCAGCACCTCCAGGAGGGCCAATCTATTAATGCAATTCTGGGAAAGGTGAGTGGGACGGAGGACCTGCTGTCGTCATGCCAACGAGCCTCAGAAGGGTTTCGTCGATGCTCAGGTCCCCCAATCAATCCCACATTAGTGATCATCAATTTGCAGATTAGTTTAGTAAAACCTTGGACATGTTGAAGGAGGGCCACCACGTGTGTTTTACCTCACTGCGCTCGAGAACAAAAGCACTCTGTTGTTGTGTGATGGGATAGGGATATGGGATAGGGATTATGTGCCTGTTAATCATTCGTGCCACTGTATCCCCCAATGAAAACGCAACCTTCTTTCTCACATATTTCTCTTTCTCTTTCTCGTCTCTCTCTCTCTCTCTCTCTCTCTCTCTCTCTCTCTCTCTCTCTCTCTCTCTCTCTCTCTCTCTCTCTCTCTCTCTCTCTCTCTCTCTCTCTCTCTCTCTCTCTCTTTCTCTTAGTTCAATGAAGGTTTATTAAAGTGTATCCGACATCTAATCGGGTTGATTAAGGCAGCAATCTATGACAACAGTGACTAAGCACATCCACGGCTAAGTGGCCGTGCGTTACCACCGCCACCAATGAACAGAAAGTGCGGGCAAAAGCAGCTTTTCATCAGTGCCCTCGTTCAGCCCTTTCCATCCCAAGTTACCCGACTCCCGGTCTCCTGTGGCGGCCGCACAGCACTGAATGGCACTGTAATCCATCCCACTAATTCTCAGGCAATAGGAAGGCCGGCCATTTCCTAATTGGCTAACGGGTTAGATTAGGATCTGGGGACGTTGACGCCATCTCTTGCTGTCATAACAGGGGGATTAGGGAAATGAATAGAGGGGGCTACTGAGCACCTCCGGCCAGAGCGCCCCAGAGGGACCACAGCACAGGCCTGACTGACACACTGTCACAACACACTAGGCCTAGTGGGGCTTTACCCAGCCAAGCGGAAGCTGATCCCATCACCAGCTCCTGCCCACACAGTCCCCCTATCCCAGCCCCTTCAATGCACTGCAGCCCGTTGACACACACACTGGGTCTGACTACTGGAGGCAGTGGAGCTGGAGATTTCAATTTGACATGGAACAGTTTCTCCCAGAAGTGGCTTGCTAAGTGAAACTCAAGGCTGTTTAGAAACTCGCTGCATGTTGTTTGTCAGGGACAGAGTACAACAAGTATATGAGATTCAGAGGTCAAGCCTGTCTCTGTGTGTCTGTATCTCAGTAAGCTAGGCCTTCGACTAGCTGTGAAAGCAACAGCCGTTGCTGCTGGCTACATGTGGTCTTTTAATGCAGTCTGAAGGCTAGCATATGTGTAAGGAGCGGGGGAAGGTAAGCAGGGTGGACAGAGGTACAGCCTCAAGTCTTCTTCTGCAGTCTGTCACATCACGTTGGCTAGTTCTAAAACAACACTGACTGTAATAGCTGCTCTCCAAGATGGAGAGAGGGAGGGGGGGGGGAGAGGTCAGACTGAGAGGGATCAGGGATGTGCTATAACGATGCTTTGGAAGGGTCTTCTGGTCATGTGGTGTCTTTCTCACTCTCCTCTGATTGATGGATGGCTGGAAACCTGTGAGGTGACATATGGTCTGCAGCCTCAGGACAGGAGGAGGACCAGAGAGAGACCAGGCAGGGACATAACACAGTGTCCCCTAAGCTCTACACTCTCTACACACTTAGGGAAGGGGATATTTCTCCCTGTGCTTTTCTGTCTCTTGCCATAGTAGCTGTGGATTGTCAGGCTTGATCATAGCTGCTTGAGGGTTGATATAGTATCTTGGGATAGAGATTGAAGTCTGGATGTAGTATATCTTACTATTTCTCTCCAAAGCCTGGGGATATGCACTCACTGAACCAGACCTCTGTTGCACCGCCATCCCAGCAGTGTTTGAAGTTGGAGCCAATATTTCCACTTGCAGATGGTCTGACACACTCATTTAACTGTCGTGGGCTGCGATGTAGTGCATTTCTTTTGACCAGAGCCCTATGGGCCCAGTGGGCCTTGGTCTAAAGTAGTGCACTATATAGGGAATAGGGCCCTGGTCAGAAGTAGTGTACTATATAGGGAATAGTTCCCTGGTCTAAAGTAGTGCACTATATAGGGAATAGGGTACCATTTGGGACACAAACATGGATTCACATAGTTGTGATCCAGTTACCGATGCCTCTGCCAATCAGCGATGTTAAACAGTGTAGATATACTTAAGGGTCACGCTAATGCATGACACATGAAGCGCAATGCGCAGATGGCTGCCCTTCTGGCTGGGTACATTTATTCCACTGAAGTGCATTGTTGAATGGGTTTGGATTTCAAACGAGGCAGGCTAGATGCCGTGACCCGGGATCCATTACTGGACAATGGTACTAAGCTGGATGTGTTAAGAGCTGATCTATTGGCCCCTGGCTATGAAACCCTATGGATGGATATAACTGTAGTGTAGGGAGAGAGAGATGGGAGAGTAGAAGAGGCCTGGCTGGCCGGCAGCTCTACTGCCCACGCTGCAACTCTAGTCTACTCCGTGAGCCATGCTTCATCTCCACGCCTTCTCCTCACAGACCCTTCTCTCTCTCTCTCTCTCTCTCTGTCTCTTTCTCTCTCTCTCTCTCTCCCTCTCCCTCTCTCCTTGCTCAGCGGAGAGGAAGAGATGTTCAGACATTATTATTGTTTTCTCTATCGCTATCCCTTATTCTCTCATCCCCTAGTCCTCTCTCCACTCCCCGGGAGTTCCAGGGAACATTTTGTACGTGGAAAGACGACAGCCGCTTCTGAGTCATTACAGCGTCGTACCGCGGGACAAATAGCTGGGTATCCGCCACAGTTATCTCTGGTAATCTGTTTGTGTTATTCTCAGCATTGTTTGCAGATTGCTCCAGTGAAAATCCTGGCTTCCCCTCTGATGAATGGTCTATGTTCGCTCACTCTCTCTTTCTTTCTTTCTTTCTTTCTTTGTCTCACTCTCACACTCTCACACTCTCACACTCTCACACTCTCACACTCTCACACTCTCACACTCTCACACTCACTCACTCACTCACTCACTCACTCACTCACTCACTCACTCACTCACTCACTCACTCACTCACTCACTCACACTCTCTCTCTCTTTCTCTCTCTCTCTCTCTCCTTGCTTCACCCCCCACCGAACAGGAGATTAACAAGTAGGATGTTTGTTGAACATGAAAAAGCATTTCCTGTACAGCACAAAAATACACAGCTTTAGTGTAAATTATCAGCACTCTAGAAATGCCCTAGGTGCCCAAATGCCCATGGGAACAGCTTTGAAAATACCCACTAGGGGCAATGCACCTACAGTATGTCAGCTTGATTTATTTGGTATGCGGTCCTACTTTATTGTAAATGTATACCAATGGGGCTCTTGTAAATTACAGATAAATACAGGCTTCTTAGATCAGTGACTAGGGAAGAAGAACCGTTAGTCGAGGATGTGTTACCGCGTATGCAAGTGTATACTCCATCATGCTAAGTGTTGATTTCTAAATGGCAACCCATAGGGACCGTTTTGGCCTGTTTATATCTCATTGTATATGTTGTCTGTCAATGGTTATTTTAACTTGTTTGTCCGCTAGAGGGAACTATATGTTGGGGTCACTGGTCACATGTAGCACAGGTGACCAAGAAGGGTTGGCAGACACGGAAGAGCAGAGGGCGTACAGTTCTTACCGTATCACAGAGCATACTCGTAGATTTGACCTCTGCACCTTTTATAATGCTAATATTTGTATTGGATCTATAAATGGGGACTCGGAAAAGAGTTACGGTTGGAAAGCAATTTCTGTGGACGTTTTATGGATGCTGTGCCAGTGGCTTTTTATAGACAAATGTCTCTCTTAAACCAGCTTGGATGTTACATAATGTCAAATCTAACAGATGACCCAGAACTCTGAAAGTACATAAAAACCACTTTCATGCCTTATCGGTTGCTTCTATCAGAACGTGTCGCCACAGAAAAGTCCCCCACTGGAAGACGGTGCTAATTACACAGTAGTTCCATGACATCAAAGGTTCCTTTTGAAGTGTTGTGCTGTGTGTCGGCCGTTCTGGAGCGCTGTCGGGAGGTGTAATCTGTTGTCGTTACGCAGGCCTCATGCAGGGTAGCACTGGAAGTGCCATAGTGTATTTCACACATAGATACACACACACACACACACACACTGTATGTGTGTTCACTAGCATCTCCTCTCCTCACCACATATCAACATGGCTCAGATGTGCCATCCTCACGCCCCTAGACCAGCCCCCTTCCACTCCTCTCTCAACCCTCACCTAGAACTCTCTCTGCCTGGTGTGTTTTGATGTGGAGAACCATGGTTTGATGTTGATGTTGAACTCTTGAGAGGATTTAGGTTTTCCGTTACATGGTATCTGTTGAAATCTCCAGCGGTTTGCTTTTCCCATCTAAGGACAGATTCATCAACATTGAGCTTTAAGACAATGTTGGCAAGGGCTTTAAGGGCCTTGGTGGAGTCATTTTCTTTTCTTTACGTTATTTCACGCTTGGACTCCCTGTCAGCAGCGTTGAGAGATGGGGTGGCGGAGTCCAAAACCGACTTACTGAAGAAAAGAGTATCTCACAGCTCTTGTGACTGTCGTGACAGAATGGCGTGGGGTCATTCAGTTTGCACCAATCCAGCACCTCCTGTCACCGCTGTTACAGTATAATGACATGTGACAGGCAATAAGAGCTTGTGGCACCAGACTAAGTTGGCACACATGGCTGCATCATCTTGTGACATGGTGTGGCAGACATATGAACTGTCTGACTCAACAGACACACACTCACTTACCCTCGCGAGCCTCGCGGTGCAGTTCTATCGGAATCTAGGCATTTTTGAGGAATGTGTTAATGGAACTGGTATTGAGTGAAGCAGGAATTCAATCTGCCTTTTGGGGCCAGTCTGATGCCACATGTATCGAACAGACCCAAAGGCTGCCATAGGCCAGTCTCTACAGTATCAAAAACGGCCATAGGCCAGGCTCTTCCAGCACCAAAGGCTGCCATATGCCCGACTCTACAGTATCAAAAGCGGCCATAGGCCAGGCTCTTCCAGCACCAAAGGCTGCCATAGGCCAGGCTCTTCCAGCACCAAAGGCTGCCATAGGCCAGGCTCTTCCAGCACTAAAGGCTGCCATAGGCCAGGCTCTTCCAGCACCAAAGGCTGCCATAGGCCAGGCTCTTCCAGCACCAAAGGCTGCCATAGGCCAGGCTCTTCCAGCACCAAAGGCTGCCATAGGCCAGGCTCTTCCAGCACCAAAGGCTGCCATAGGCCAGGCTCTTACAGCACCAAAGGCTGCCATAGGCCAGGCTCTACAGTATCAAAAGCGGCCATAGGCCAGGCTCTTCCAGCACCAAAGGCTGCCATAGGCCAGACTCTACAGTATCAAAGGCTGCCATAGGCCAGGCTCTTCCAGCACCAAAGGCTGCCATAGGCCAGGCTCTTCCAGCACCAAAGGCTGCCATAGGCCAGGCTCTTACAGCACCAAAGGCTGCCATAGGCCAGGCTCTTACAGCACCAAAGGCTGCCATAGGCCAGGCTCTTACAGCACCAAAGGCTGCCATAGGCCAGGCTCTTCCAGCACTAAAGGCTGCCATAGGCCAGGCTCTACAGTATCAAAAGCGGCCATAGGCCAGGCTCTTCCAGCACCAAAGGCTGCCATAGGCCAGACTCTACAGTATCAAAGGCTGCCATATGCCAGGCTCTACAGTATCAAAGGCTGCCATAGGCCAGATTCTTCCAGCACCAAAGGCTGCCTTAGGCTCATCCAGCACCAAAGTCTGTCATATGCCAGACTCTACATTATCAAAGGCTGCCATAGGCCAGGTTCTTCCAGCACCAAAGGCTGCCTTAGGCTCATCCAGCACCAAAGGCTGCCTTAGGCCAGGCTTTTACAGCAGTGTTAGCACGGATATGAGAATAAGCTGTTTAACACCTCAGGGATGGAGTACCTTGGAGCTATCACAGCCAGCATCAATTAGCCTAACCTCTGGTGCTCGAACAGGCTAATTAGCACACTGCACTAGCAGGAGCGTTTATGAACTAATTTATACCTTGATATACCTTTAGCATCCTATCCTCCACAACACGACACTGACTGGAAATTACAGCTGTCTTTCAAACATTTACATTTTGGGATTTTTCTATCATTTAGCAGACTCTCTTATCCAGAGTGACTTACAGGAGCAATTATGCCCTTGAGCCTTGCTTATACAAATACAATTTGTGGTATCCAATTGGTAGTTACAGTCTTGAAACAGTCAACGTATGGACTTGAAGGGTAAGAGCCGTGCGTCCTCCGAAACACGACCCAACCAAGCCGTACTGCTTCTTGACACAATGCCCACTTAACCCGGAAGCCAGCCGTACCAATGTGTCGGAGGAAACACTGTGCACCTGGCGACCGTGTCAGTGTGCACTGCGCCCGGCCCGCCACAGGAGTCGCTAGTGCACGATGGGACATCCCTGCCAGCCAAACCCTCCCCTAACCCAGACGGCGCTGGGCCAATTGTGCGCAGTCCCATGGGTCTCCCGGTCGCTGCCAGCTGTGACAGAGCCTGGACTCAAACCCAGAATTTCTAGTGGAACAGCCAGCACTGTGATGCAGTGCCTTAGACCACTGCGCCACTCGGGAGGCCCTAGCTCTGAGATTCTGACCAGCGACCTTTCGGTTACTGGCCCAATGCTCTTAATCGACTGGCAAATGTGTCGAGAACTAGCCACTTATGCTAATGCTAACATGATTAAAAGGGTGCCACTGTTAGAATTTAGCAGGCTAGCATTCTCGTCTCACTCGCGATAACATGTAGACAGCTGCCCTGTGAGGTTGTGTAGAGGCTCTGTGTCTACCGTCTTTGAGAAGTGTTGACACTGCATGCAGATTGAACATATTTCTCTCCTCTTTGTTGGAGTTGCATCACTCAGCTGAAACCTTCCTGTAACGTTACCTAGTGAAGGACTCATCGCTCATCATCCCAAAGGACAGCGCTTAAGTATTCAGTTGAATTCAAATGTGCAACCCGCTCGGAATACATGAATATAACTGATTCAGGGTCAGCTTGTCCTTAATCGGCCGTTCTGTTCTGATTCTTTATGAGATGCTGAGGTTTTCAAAGTAGGATTTCAAACGGATACTTCGGAATTTTGGCAATGAAGCCCTTTATCTACTTCATTCCATGTATGTCTCTGTGTCCCGTATGAAGGACGTTAAAGGGAGTTTTATTAGCTAACTAGCATTGGCTCGCAAAACTACCACTAACTTCCTTCATAATGGACACATCGACATGAAAATGGTATCCATGACTTCATCTGACTCATTAACCAAAATCCCAAAGTATCCCTTTATTTTATTTTATTTATTTTACCTTTATTTAACCAGGTAGGCAAGTTGAGAACAGGTTCTCATTTACAATTGCGACCTGGCCAAGATAAAGCAAAGCAGTTCGACACATACAACGACACAGAGTTACACATGGAATAAAACAGTAAATAATACAGTAGAAAAATAAGTCTATATACAATGTGAGCAAGTGAGGTGAGATAAGGGAGGTAAAGGCCCAAAGAACACCATGGTGGCGAAGTAAATACAATATAGCAAGTAAAACACTGGAATGGTAGATTTGCAGTGGAAGCATGTGCAAAGTAGAGAGAAATAATGGGATGCAAAGGAGCAAAATAAATAAATAAATACAGTAGGGGGAGAGGTAGTTGTTTGGGCTAAATTATAGATGAGCTATGTACAGGTGCAGTAATCTGTGAGCTGCTCTGACAGCTGGTGCTTAAAGCTAGTGAGGGAGATATATGAGTCTCCAGTTTCAGAGATTTTTGTAGTTCGTTCCAGTTATTGGCAGCAGAGAACTGGAAGGAGAGGCGGGCAAAGGAAGAATTGGTTTTGTGGGTGACCAGAGAGATATACCTGCTGGAGCGCGTGCTACAGTTGGGTGCTACTATGGTGATCAGCAAGCTGAGATAAGGGGGGACTTTACCTAGCAGGGTCTTGTAGATGACATAGAGCCAGTAGGTTTGGCGATGAATATGAAGCGAGGGCCAGCCAACGAGAGCATACAGGTCGCAGTGTTGGGTAGTATATGGGGCTTTGGTGACAAAGCGGATGGCACTGTGATAGACTGTATCCAATTTGTTGAGTAGAGTATTGGAGGCTATTTTGTAAATGACATTGCCCGAAGTCGAGGGTCGGTAGGATGGTCAGTTTTACAAGGGTATGTTTGGCAGCATGAGTGAAGGATGCTTTGTTGCGAAATAGGAAGCCAATTTTAGATTTCATTTCGGATTGGAGATGTTTGATGTGAGTCTGGAAGGAGACTTTACAGTCTTACCAGACACCTAGGTACTTGTAGTTGTCCACATATACTAAGTCAGAACCGTCCAGAGTAGTAATGTTGGATGGGAAGGCAGGTGCAGGCAGCGATCGGTTGAAAAGCATGCATTTAGTTTTACTTGTATTTAAGAGTGTCACGCCTTGGTCATTGTATCTTGTGGTTTTGTTATATGTTTGGGTAGGCCAGGGTGTTACATGGGTTTATATGTTGTATTTCGTATTAGGGTTTGTATTAATTTAGGAGTGTGTATTAGTAGGGGTGTGTCTAGTTAGGCTTGGCTGCCTGAGGCGATTCCTAATTGGAGTCAGCTGATTCTCGTTGTCTCGGATTGGGAACCGTATTTAGGCAGCCTGAGTGCGCGTTGTATTTCGTGGGTGATTGTACCTGTCTTAGTGTTAGTCACCAGATAGGCTGTATTAGTTTCATTCATTTGTTGTTTTCTTCTTCTGTTATTTCATGTACCGTATTAGCTTCATTAAAAGTCATGAGTAACCTACACGCTGCATTTCGGTCTGACTTTCTACAAACAACAGACGAAGATCATTACAAAGAGCAGTTGGAGGCCACGAAAGGAGAGTTGTATGGCATTGAAGCTCGTCTGCTGGGTTGTTAACACAGTGTCCAAAGAAGGGCCAGAAGTATACAGAATGGTGTCGTCTGCATAGAGGTGGATCAGAGACACCAGCAGCAAGAGCGACATCATTGATGTATACAGAGAAGAGAGTCGGTCCAAGAATTTAACCCTGTGGCACCCCCATAGAGACTGCCAGAGGCCCGGACAACACGCCCTCCGATTTAACACTGAACTCAATCAGAGAAGTAGTTGGTGAACCAGGCGAGGCAATCATTTGAGAAACCAAGGCTATTAAGTCTGCTGATGAGGATGTGGTGATTGACAGAGTCGAAAGCCTTGGCCAGGTCAATGAATATGGCTGCACAGTATTGTTTCTTATCAATGGCAGTTAAGATATCGTTTAGGACCTTGAGCGTGGCTGAGGTGCACCCATGACCAGCTCTGAAACCAGATTGCATAGCGGAGAAGGTATGGTGGAATTCGAAATGGTCGGTAATCTGTTTGTTGACTTGGCTTTCGAAGGCCTTAGAAAGGGTAGAATAGATAGAATAGAATAGATATAGGTCTGTATACAGTATGGGTCAAGAGTGTCCCCCCCCTTTGAAGAGGGGGATGACCGCAGCTGCTTTACAATCTTTGGGAATCTCAGACGACACGAAAGAGAGGTTGAACAGGCTAGTAATAGGGGTTGCAACAATTTCGTCAGATAATTTTTAGAAAGAAAGAGTCCATATTATCTAGCCCAGCTGATTTGTAGGGGTCCAGATTTTGCAGCTCTTTCAGAACATCAATAGAAAAATGCTTATTGAAATTCTCAATTATAATGGATTTATCGGTGGTGACAGTGTTTCCTATCCTCAGTGCAGTGGGCAGCTGGGAGGATGTGTTCTTATTCTCCATGGACCTTAGTGTCCCAGAACTTTTTTGAGTTTGTGTTGCAGGAAGCAAATTTGTGCTTGAAAAAGCGAGCCTTGGCTTTTCTAATTGCCTGTGTATATTTGTTTCTCGCTTCCCTGAAAAGTTGCATATCACGGGGGCTGTTCGATGCTCATGCAGAACGCCATAGGATGTTTTTGTGTTGGTTAAGGGCAGTCAGGTCTGGAGAGAACCAAGGGCTACATCTGTTCCTGGTTCTAAATTTCTTGAATGGGGCATGCTTATTTAAGATGGTTAGGAAGGAATTTTAAAAAATAACCAGGCATCCTCTACTGACAGGATGAGATCAATATCCTTCCAGGATACCCCGGCCAGGTCGATTAGAAAGGCCTGCTCGCTGAAGTGTTTCAGGTAGCGTTTGACAGTGATGAGTGGAGGTTGTTTGACCGCTGACCCATTACAGATGCAGGCAATGAGGCAATGATCGCTGAGATCTTGGTTGAAAACAGCAGAGGTTTATTTAGAGGGCAAGCTGGTGCGGATGATATCTATGAGGGTGCCCGTGTCTATGGCTTTGGGGTGGTACCTGGTAGGTTCATTGATAATTTGTGTGAGATTAAGGGCATCAAGCTTAGATTGTAAGATGGCTTGGGTGTTAAGCATGTTCCAATTTATGTCGCCTAGCAGCACGAGCTCTGAAGATAGATGGGGGCAATCAGTTCACATTTGGTGGCCAGAGCACAGCTGAGGGCAGAGGGTGGTCTATAGCAGGCAGCAATGGTTAGAGACTTGTTTTTAGAGAGGTGGATTTTTAAAAGTAGAAGTTTAAATTGTTTGGGTACAGACCTGGATAGTAGGACAGAACTCTGCAGGCTATCTTTGCAGTGGATTGCAACACCGCCCCCTTTGGCCATTTTATCTTGTCTGAAAATATTGTAGTTAGCGATGGAGATTTCAGAATTTTTGGTGGTCTTCCTAAGCCAGGATTCAGACACGGTTAGAACATCCGGGTTGGCAGAGTGTGCTAAAGCAGTGAATACAACAACTTAGGGAGGAGGCTTCTAATGTTAACATGCATGAAACCAAGGCTATTACGGTTACAGAAGTCATCAAAAGAGAGCGCCTGGGGAATAGGAGTGGAGCTAGGCACTGCAGGGCCTGGATTCACCTCTACATCACCAGAGGAACAGAGGAGGAGTAGGATAAGGGTACGGCTAAAAGCTATGAGAATTGGTCATCTAGAACGTCTGGAACAGAGAGTAAAAGGAGGTCTCTGGGGGTGATAAAATAGCTTCAAGGTATAATGTACAGACAAAGGTATGGTAGGATGTGAATACAGTGGAGGTAAACCTAGGTATTGAGTGATGATGGGAGAGATATTGTCTCTAGAAACAATGCATTTGTTTCATCATTGAAACCAGGTGATTTCATCGCATGTGTGGGTGGTAGAACTGAAAAGTTGGATAAGGTATAATGAGCAGGGCTAGAGGCTCTACAGTGAAATAAGCCAATAAACACTAACCAGAACAGCAATGGACAAGGCATATTGACATTAAGGAGGGGCATGTTTAGTAGAGTGATCATAAGGGTCCAGTCAGTCGTGAGGTTGTTTGGGGTAACCGCGAATCAGACAGCTATCCGGGTCATCGGTAGCAAGCTAGCATAGGATGGATGTCTGTTTTTAGCCACCTTGTGCGTTTCCGTTGGTAGATTAGTGGGGTTCCGTGTGGTAGAGGGGATCCAATTGGCAAAATAGATATAGTTGTAGTGACCCAAGAAAAAATTGTCCGATAGACCTATTCAGATAGCAGCCAATAAGACAGCTAACGATTAGCGGGCCGCAGATGGGCGTTCAGGTAACGTCGCGACGGAGGGGCCAGTTGGATAACTCCCTCGGGCAGATAACGTCGGTAGTCCAGTCGTGAAGGCCCGGTGGGGCTCCGTATCGGCAGTAAAATGGTTCCGGATAGGTGATTGTAGCCCAGCCCTTTAATGTACTGTCATGATGTACACACCATAGAATTACAATTCTTTCATTCTATTTCTATGATACACACAGTTTACAGTAAGGGCCATAATGCTTACCCTGCTCCTCTCTCCTGTATACAGGTGTACACAGTTTCTAATTCATTTCCCTGATTGTAACTGTGTAACTGTGCTCCTCCCCTCTCCTCTCTGATAGGCACAACCAGGCAGCCCAAGGAAGGAGAGGTCCCGGGGGTGGACTACAACTTTGTGACTGTTGATCGGTTTATGGAATTGGAGAAAAGTGGAGCCTTACTAGAGAGCGGAACTTATGAAGGTAAAAGCAAGCTTTTCGCTTTCGTGGGGGTGTATCATGTTTTTTTTGTGTGGGGGGGGTCCTTTCCTGATTTTTTTCAATTGCTTGTTGGAATAATTGTATTATGTAGCTGCTTGTTTATCCACCATCCTTCCACTCTCTGACAGAGAAGAATGAGTTGTGTGCATTTAGACAGCTCTCACACATCACTGTGACATCATAACATAGATTACAGAAAAGCTGTTTTAATCAGAGTGGAGAAAACACACTCTCGCACATACACCCCACAACAGCACCACACCTCTCCACTCCGCTATCTCCTCCATGCTGGCTCTTCTCTGAGCCCTAATGGCTCCAGAATAAACACAACTCACTCCAGTTTCTCTCCATTTGCCCTGGTCTGTGTGGCTCTGTGCTGGGTGTACTAAACTACTGGCTCCCCACTCACCACACAGACAGATAATGCATTAACTCTATGTCTGTTCCCTCGCTGAGCCCTCCCGCTCAGCCTCGCGCCTGTCATGACAGAAAAATAAATTGCAGATGGTCAATTTAACGGTTGGTTGCCAGAAGCGATGTTAGAATCTCTCTCCGATTGAGGCCGCGTATCACTTTTCCGAGGATGTCGTCTTCCGTAGAGAGATCCCTTCTCCTCTTCTCGGTGGCTGCACCGCTGTGCCACCATCATTTACCTTTTTAATATGTCATGCTCAATTAGAGAAGGAGAGATGCAGAGAGAGAGAGAGAGAGAAACACAGTTCACAAACACAAACAGACCCCTCAGAGCCCCAGGACAGCAACAAAATCATGAGAAAACAAAAATATAATTACTTGACACATTGGAAAGAACTAACAAAAAAACAGAACAAACTAGAACTAGCTATTTGGCCCTAAACACAGAGTAAACAGTGGCAGAATATCTGACCACTGACTGACCCAAAATTAAGGAAAGCTTTGACTATGTACAGACTCAGTGAGCATAGCCTTGCTATTGAGAAAGGCCGCCGTAGGCAGACCTGTCTCTCAAGAGAAGACAGGCTATGTGCTCACTGCCCATAAAATGAGGTGGAAACTGACCTGCCACATGTATGACCATATTAGAGACACATATTTCCCTCAGATTACACAGACCCACAAAGAATTGGAAAAGCAAACCCAATTTTGATAAACTCCCATATCTATTGGGTGAAATACCACAGTGTGACATCACAGCAGCAAGATGTGTGACCTGTTGCCACGAGAAAAGGGCAACCAGTGAAGAACATCCACCATTGTAAATACAACCCATATTAATGTTTATTTATTTTCCCTTTTGTACTTTAACCCCGGGACCTCTATCTATTTTCCCTGCTTTGGCTTCCCATGCCAATAAAGTCCTTTAAAGAGATGGAGAGATCACTGTTTTCTTTTGTGTGAGGAAGGCAGAGAAAAGTCATCTCAAGCTGATACAATCTGGCTGTCAGGTCCTACACTGCCAAGTTAATGTTATCCACAGTGTTGGATTTTCATCATTACAAAAGCCTTTCTTGGGAAGGTCAGGGGATGGGTCAGTGTGTCTCTTGGCTTTCATTTAGCTAATATTAAGGTATGCAACCAATTTAGCATTGTAGCATACTACTGGAGGTTGTCTTCAGTTTGTCTAGGAATGTTTGAAGAATGCGGCATGCTGTTTTTGTGCATTTTAGATTTGATTTCCTGGAAAGTCTGACTGAAATTGCTTTTAGATTTTAGGCAGCAGTAGGGTAAAATAGTCTGTGGTTTTAAGCCTTTCTGTTCGATGAGCTTTTTTTACAGCAATGTTCTCTCATTTTAATTTGAGTCACTCACGGTGTCCTCAGAAATGCGAACAAAAATTCACAGGGCCTTTTTGTAACCAATATCTGAGATACAAACTGACATAGGACTTTCCAGCTACTATTTTCTCCATGGTCCTACAACTGTCTGCAGCATACGTGTTGTTGGGGTTCATCATTTTAATACTTCATCCACAGGATTAGAATAATCTCATTGGATTTTCAAAATATCTTTGGGTGTCTGGGTTCTCCTCCAGAAGTACTGAAGCACCACTGAAAGGTGCAGGATAATCTCACTCTCATAGAAACCCTCTCTAGCTACAGAACCTAATCTCCATTGGAGAGGCAGTGCCTTGAAGCCTGCTCTCGAGGAAACTAGGTTCCTTTGCCGTGGCAACATCATATCTCCCCCCAGTCCATTTCACACCTTGTTTACAGAGAGTACAGCTCAAACACTTCATCAGATCTCACATCAGCTTAACAAGGACATCCGCTGTCTCAGGACTTTGCCAGGTATCTCTGGGCTAAAGCTGTAGCAAGGGATGTTTGCATGTGTGCATGCCTGTGTGTGTGGAGGAGATCTTAGCAGACAGTCTTCTGCTAGCGGACTCAGGGGCTGGAGGATCAGAGTGGGCGATGTGTGAAAGCATCAGCGAGGAGGAGCCCAGGGGAGCACGTTCAGAACGAACCCAGAAACGCTCTGCATGCTGGGACCTGGAGACTCCGCCATGGGGAGACAGACGGGGAGACCACACAGAGGCCAGAGCCCAGAGAGAGACAGGCTTCTTCTTTATTTATTTACAACACACGCACACACTCAATCACTAGGAATCTGTGCATGGTTTAGTGTTTGATTGATTGGTGGATAACACTGATGTGCCAGCAGACACAAAAGGGCTAACAGTGATGTTAGTGAAAATGCCTGGGGTGTGGGCCAGACAGTGTCAGGCTTTAGTTACCAATATGAAGTCTTGTGGGTGGGTGTGTTTGTAGGTATATGTGGTGTGGAGTGTGTGACTGTGTTTGAGTACCTCCCCTTTGACGTGCCTTGAAACTTACGTGTGAACTTTTAAGAACTATTTGAACTTTAACTCCCAGGACGTCAACTGATCTTCCACTTCCTGCTCCTGGTCCCAGTGGGTTATGTAATAATGACATCATCTTCCCGCATGACCTTCTCACTCTCTTTCGGTATTTCATTTTACAATATAGTTCCCTTTAAATAGACAGTTTAATTGAATGTTCCGTTTGTGCCTTCGTGTCTACTGTGATCCCTACTTTGGCGCTTGAATATTAACTTGAAACAAGGGGAGAAAAAAATCCAAGCAAATGTTTTTAACTCGCGTGTTGCATATTAAGCAGGTTTGTACAGTGGCAGTGCTCACTGCTCACCCATGTGACTTGAGGTTCAACTCCTGAATGTGTGTCTCGGTCCTTTGGTACAGATAACTATTATAAAAAGATGGCATAAATGCTCTAAATTACTCATATTATATGTTTAATAACGTTGAGATTTCAATTTGAGGTGAAACATCCTCAGATAATTTTCAATCTGAGCATTGTAGCTATTAAAGTGGATGCACTATAGGAGTAATAGCCTAGGCTTTAGATCAGCGGACTACCACAGTCTCATGAGGTTAACACAGTCCCATGGCGCTCACACAGTCCCATGGGGATAACACGGTCTCATGGTGGGCTAACACAGTCTCTTGGGGTTAACACATTCTCATGGGGGGCTAACACATTCTCATTGGGGCTAACACTTTCTCATGGGGGGCTAACAAATCAAATCAAATGTATTTATATAGCCCTTTTTGCATCAGCTGATTTCTCAAAGTGATGTACAGAAACCCAGCCTAAAACCCCAAACAGCAAGCAATGCAGGTGTAGAAGCACGGTGACTAGGAAAAACTCCCTAGAAAGGCCAAAACTTAGGAAGAAACCTAGAGAGGAACCAGGCTATGAGGGGTGTTCAGTCCTCTTCTGGCTGTGCCGGGTGGAGATTATAACAGAACATGGCCAAGATGTTCAAATGTTCATAAATGACCAGCATGGTCAAATAATAATAATCACAGTAGTTGTCGAGGGTGCAGCACCTCAGGAGTAAATGTCAGTTGGCTTTTCATAGCCGATCATTAAGAGTATCTCTACCGCTCCTACTGTCTCTAGAGAGTTGAAAACAGCAGGTCTGGGACAGATAGGAGAGAGAGAGAGAGACTTTGACTTTTGGTCTTTCTTTATTGAAACATTCTTAATTCATTTAAAATTCACCCCCCCCACTCCTAAAAAATAAAAATACAAAAAATAAAAAATTAAATACTAATATATCCTATACTGCATACATGTACCATACTCACCTTTCCATCTACCACATGATACAAATCACCATACACAAAAACCCTCTCCTACAACCGTATATCCAAAACATCTTCCCCAGCAATACAGACAGCCCCCCCAACACAACATATCTCCTCAAACATCTCCACACATTTGATCATTTTATAGAACTCAAACTCAACCCTAAGGCGCGCAGAGACCATCCCATTAAACAGTAGTAAAGGGTCTGTTATCCCCCCACCTTTGACCCTGTTCCTCCTTGTTAGCCAAATAGCTAACTTTGCCTGAGCAAACAGAAAATTCAACAAAACACATTTTTCTTTCTCCTTACTCGAATACCTGTATCCTATTATAAACATCCCAACAGAAAAAAACACCCCAACCTGTCACACAGACATTCCAACAGAGACATTAATGGCATTAACCTGGCGCACACAGAAAACACATGAATTACAGTTTCTTTCATTTGACAGAAAGGACACCCCTGCCCAATTCCCGGATCAACCCGTGCCAACCAGCTGTTAGTGGCCAGGGCTCCATGAAGAACCCTCCACTGGAGGTCCCCTGACCTCTTTGGTACTGGGGGTTTGTAGAGCGCCCTCCATCTAAAACCCACCATACTCTCCGCCCCACATACCCCCTGCCACTGATGTGCCTTCACTCCTGTTAGGCTTCTAATGCTCCTCACCTTAACGCAGAGGTTGTAGAGAGCTTTACCTCACACCCCCTCAAACTCCCCCAGGCTCGGAGTGTTAAAATCTAACAAGTCCTCCAGACCCCCTTGCCAGTCTCCAGTCTCTGCCGTCACCTGCAGTGGCGGGAACATTGGTGGCCCCTCTCCCTTTGGCCTCTCAAACACCCCCCTTACCGGCTCAGACAGTGCCTCCTGGACCTCCTCCAGGAATCTCTCCAGCAGCCTAAGAGACGTTATTCCTGTTTGTTGCGCCAAGACCTCCGGGGTTTTCCACCCCTCCTCTCCCAGCAGTCTCAGGTCACCCAGCCTTTGTAAACCCCCTGCCATCAGTTGCCTCTGCAGGGTGGCCGACTGAACCGATCTCAGAGGGATGGCTGGGTTGTGGAAGATGGGCTCCTCCCACACCCACTGCCCAGGCTCCACACCCCCTTCTCGTGTGGGCCTTAGCAGCTGCCAGGCCCTCAGCACCGCAGAGTAAAACTCTGAGAGACCTGCTGTACTCAGCCTCTCCAGCTTCATGAGGAACAGCTGCCGGTCCAACCCTAATCTGCCAGCTCTCCTCAGCATGCTGGTTCCCTCCAGCCAACACTAGTGTGGTACAGCAGTCTCTGCACCGCCTTTAGTCGGAAAGCAGCCATCCTGCTCTCCAGTTCCACCAGGCCCTGTCCTCCTTCGTGGACGGTCATGTACAAAACTGCTGCCTTCAGCCAGTGATGTCCCGACCATAAAAAGTCCACCAGCTTGCGTTGCAGGTCTGCAAGCAGACCGGCGGGGGGGTTGAGGACAGCCAGTTTATGCCACAAGGAAGATGCCACTAGGTTGTTGATTATCAGCACCCTCCCTCTATATGACACTTGGGACAGGAGCCACCTCCACCTGGCCAGTCTTGACACCACTGCCTGTGTCAGCCCCTCCCAGTTCTTGCTGACCCACCTCTCCGAGCCCAGGTACACCCCCAACACTTTAAGCCCTTCACAACCCCACTGCAAACCCCCTGGATGCAGAGGAGGAGCCCTATCCCCCCATGCCCCACATAACAGCTTTGCTCTTTCCCCAGTTTACCTTAGCTGATGAAGCTCCCTCGTACACCTTCAGACTGGTCTCTAGTTCCTGCATATCTTGCCCATCCCTGACCATCACAGAAACATCATCTGCATATGCTGAGACTGCAATTCCTGTCACCACATCCATGCCTGTCCAGCACACTCCCCGCAGTCTCCTGCGTGGCAGTCCTAAAAAAGGCTCAATGGCTAGTGTGTACAGCTGCCCAGATAGAGGGCATCCTTGTCTAATGCCCCGTCTCACCCAGACTGGCCTACTGAGCCCCCCTCCCACCTTAACCATACATGACGCCCCAGCATACAACAGCTTCACACAGGTCACAAAACTCTTCCCAAACCCAAACACAGACATCACATTAAACAGATACTCATGATCCACTCTATCAAAAGCCTTCTCTTGATCTAAAGAGACCAGTCCAAAGTTCACATTAGAACCTCTGGACAAGTCCAACATGTCCCTAATCAAGAACAAGTTGTCCGTGATTGAGCATCCCGGTACACAATATGTCTGGTCCTTGTGTATTATAGAGTCCAGATGGGACTTCAGTCTGTTAGAGAGGACCTTGGCAAAAATATTGTAGTCCGCACAGAGTAATGCCACAGGCCTCCAGTTCTTAAGTTCAGGAGGGTCAGAGCCGCCCGACGGCAGCTCATCGGCAACTCTCCTACCCCGACACATTCTCGCAACACGCAAAAGAAATCCTGTCCAATTGTTCCCCAGAATTTTTTGTAAAATTCCACTGGAAGTCCATCGACCCCGGGTGCACGACCAGGGGACATCTGGGTTACTGCCTCTGCCAGTTCATGTGACAACAGAGGAATGTCCATTTCATCCCTCTGTGCCCGAGAGAGCTTAGGGAGTCCTGCGAAGAAGACCTGAGCACACATAGGATCACACATTTCTGCCCTATACAATTCAGTATAAAACTCCACAGTCCGCTCCCGCATCTCCCCCACCACAGAGGTCACCCGCCCATCAGACAGCCGTAGACAATGCATACCCTTGGCTTCACTGCTCTGTCTTTCCAAACCAAAGAAGAAGGAGCTGGGAGCATCCATCTCCTTGAGCATGGAGAACCTAGCTCTTACAAGTGCTCCCTTTGCTTTAACCTGGAAAAAACTGCCCAGGTCCCTACGTAATTCGGCTAAGTTAGCCTGGAGGCCTACATTGCCTTGCCCCACCATCTCTACCTCCATCTCACTAATACACCACTCTAGTTCCCCCAATACTCTCCTAGCCTCTGAGGATGAGAGAGCTGTGTACTGTTGACAGAAAAGCCGAATTTGCACTTTCCCCACATCCCACCACTGACTCAGAGACTCATACTCCTCTCTTCGCTGCCCCCATCTTTCCCAAAAAGTCTGGAAACCTGAGCAAAAAGTGGCATCTTGTAAGAGCTTTACATTGAACTTCCAATAAGATGCCTGCCTGGGCCCTGGTGAAATAGACAGCCGAGCCATGGTTATGTGGTGATCCGAAAACCCCACTGGGAGAATGGTAGCACCCAGCAGCCTATTGCTCTGATTCCTGGACATGTAAAACCGATCAAGTCGAGCTGCACTCACCCTAGCCCCAAAAACCTTCACCCACGTATACTGTCTTGTGTTTGGATGTTTAGTTCTCCAAACATCCACTAGGTCAAACTGATTAAAGATGTCCCTTAACACTCCCACTGACACTGAATGAGGCTCTTCCCCATTTCTGTCTTTTGTAAAATCCATTGTACAGTTCCAGTCACCTCCGATCACCAGCGTCTCCTCAGGCGCTACTTGTGAGAGTTCCTGTCTAAGACTCCCAAATAGAACCCCTCTTTCTCTCCCTGTGTTAGGCGCATACACATTTATAAAGACAAAACACATGTTGTTAATTTCTGCTTTAACAACAAGCAACCTACCCCTACACACCTCCTTTGAGGAGTAAATTTTTACAGCCAGACCCGGTGCAAAAAGGACTGCCACCCCTGCACTAAGATTTGTCCCATGGCTCAACACACTTGCCCCATTCCACCAGAGCCCCCAATCAACTTCATTCACCACATCACTATGCGTCTCCTGCAGAAACAACACCTGTACTTTTTTTTTGTTTTACATATTCACTCAACACACTCCGCTTTCCCGCATCTCTGGCGCCATTTATATTGAGCGAGCCTACCCGAAGAGTCTCCATAAGAAGTGGGTGAAAAGCCAGCAGAGAAATAGACCAATAGCAAAGCTCAAAAAGCCCCAGTGTCAGTAAGAAATTAAACATTTAAACAGTGTCTGAAGGTAAACCTTTACGCACTGTTGTGACCCACTTCCTCAACCTAAACGGTTTCCTGGGTGAGAGGACACCATGCCCCTCATTTCTCATAGCATGTTGTACTGATCTTACAAACTTTCTAGGATCAGGAAAAAAAGCCTCAAGATTAACTTTTTTCCCCTTAGTCTCATTCAGGAACCTTGTCAGTTCTCTCAACGTGTACTTAGACCCCTCTGGTTGACTGGCTGTCAGCTCCGGGCCAATTGAAGAGGAGTCTGAAAAAAATAACTCCTCATCCTCTTCCTCAGACTCACTTTCCTCCTCTTCTCTATCTCCCACCCTGACCACCTGCCCTTTCTCTCTGGTTAGGGCCTCACCCACAGCAACAGGCAACATTTCCATGGTGCCTTTGTCCACACCCTTTTTCTTTTTCCTCTTGACACCCTCCTCCTCCCCCCCTAATCTCTTACACTTCCCCACTATACTCTCCTCATCCACTAGAATAACCTGACTAGACGCAGTATCATCTGCACCACCCTCCATAGCATGACTAGGGCCAGCCTCGGCTACACCACCCTCCATAGCATGACTTGGGCCAGCCTCAGCTATACCACCCTCCATAGCATGTCTAGGCCCAGCCTCAGCTACCCCACCATCTCTAGCCTGACTAGACCCAGCCTCTGCTTCTCCACCATCTCTAGCCTGACTAGACCCAGCCTCATCTACACCACCATCTCTAGACTGACTAGGCCCAGCCTCTGCTGTCTGCATCTCCTTACCCCCTGCATTTTGACCTTGATTTCCCTCCCTTGCGCTCGTACCCTCCCCTTGTCTATGGCCTTTATGTGGGCACGCAAAGCTCTTGTGCCCCAAATCCCCACATTCAAAACACCTTAGACTATCTGTGCTGGCAAAACCTGCATAGAGCCCCTCCCCATGCCTCACTTTAAAATGCACATTTAGCTGTTGCTCATTATTGTTCAGAAACATAAACACTTGCCTCCTGAACGAAACAACGTGCTTAACGGCATCTGCCTGAAAACCTGCTGACAGTACACGGAAACCGCTAGCAAACTTACCAAAATGACTCAGCTCTTTCCTAATTTGATCATCCGTAATAAACGGAGGCAAATTTGCCACTACAACTCTTGTTGAAGGGGTAGAGAGAGGTGAAATTGACACCAACACATCCCTTACAAATATTCCGCTAGCAATTAGCCTACCGACCAAATTAGCCCTTTTCATGAACACAACCATAGCTTTGTTCATTCTAGAAGCAGAATGTATAAACTCAGCTCCTACCTGTTCACCGACCGCAAGCAGAACCTCCTCCACCTTAACTCCGTTCTCAGGAACACACCTGAACCCATGCTGTATAGACAGCGTCTCCTGCGCGCTAGGCTGAGAAGCCATTGCGCACACTACACCTTCCAATCCCCAGGAACGTTACTCTGTCCTCTTCCACCCTAACTTTGAAAAAAAAACTTTGGATACCGCTAAAAACAAATATTGCATTAACCCTCCACCATAGAAAATAACATGTAAAGAAAAGAATAGAATCAAGAAAGTTAGTTAGGATAGAGCTTTCCACACCAAACACTCAAACTCCAAAAACACCCAGCATGCACCGAGAGAGAGAGAGAGAGAGAGAGAGAGAGAGAGAGAGAGAGAGAGAGAGAGAGAGAGAGAGAGAGAGAGAGAGAGAGAGAATTTCGATGATACCCCCAAACAGGCAGGATATAACCCCACTTTGCCAAAGCATAGCCCCCACACCACTGGAGGGATATTGGAAGATATATTCCAACCGCCAACTTACCATCCTGAGACAAGGCCGAGTATAGCCCACAAAGATCTCCGCCGGGGGTGGGGGGGGACAGGAAGATCACGTCAGTGACTCAACCCACTCAAGTGATACACCCACATGGACATGGAAGAGCACAAGTAAGCCAGTGACTCAGCACCTGTAATAGTGTTAGAGGCAGAGAATGCCAGTGGAGAGCACATTCTCATGGGGGCTAACACAGTCTCATGGGGTTTAACACTGTCTCATGGGGGGTTAACACTGTCTCATGGAGAGACCTAAGTTCAAACGTCAGTCTGTCACATTGGCCATTTTGATTCTTTAACCTCACCCAACAGCACCTAAGTATAACATGATGTGTGTGTGACTGAATAAGTATATAAAATGATAATTAATGTGAAGTATTCTTTCCTTCCTTCTCTAGAGAACTATTACGGTACCCCCAAGCCCCCGTGCGAGCCCAGCCCTCTGCTGCTAAATGTAACAGATCAGCTCCTGCCGGGCGCACGACCCAGCTCCAAGGGGAAGAGGAAACGGAACAAGTCGGTCAGCAACATGGAGAAGGCCGGCATCGAGCCACCCGAGGATGAGGAAGAGGAGAGGCCCGTTGTCAATGGCAATGGCAATGGCATCACCCCAGGTTAGGTTCCAACGCAGACATAGTGTTGATGTGCAACAACAGATCCTCGTCATGACAACAAGTTCACAGCCAAAATGAGATAGCACCGATCCCTGGGATCTGATCAGACAACATAGCAGCAGTCTATCGTCTAGGTTACATCATAGCAACCGGCTCTCAGTCAGGCCCATACAATAACTGCCTACAGGGGAGCTCTTCCCAGGGAGCTCAGTTCATCAGCATCATCATCATAGATAGTCTAAATGAAAAACTGGAGAGTTCTAGTGCCTGTAAATAGCATGAGTACATCCCGCAAGCAGCCTATGTAGCAGAACTGATAGTGTTCAGAGACAACAGCTTTACACTGTATCCCATCTCATCCCATCTCCCAGTCATTAGATCAGATCACAGTACACTTAGTCTACGTCACATAGCCAGAGGCTAAACCCCCCCCCCCCCCCGCACCGACACAGAGAAACGTCGCCTGGAGGCTGTGATCAAATCAAGCGTGGAGTTCCACTAAGCAGATTTACTGGATCAATGCAAGCCACATCACAGTCATTACTCTCAACTAGGAGCAAAGATGCTGGCTGTCTAACTTAATATAAAAATGGAGAAACCCTATGTAAGCCATGAAACAAAATAGTATCATTCATTTTGACTTGACATTTCTTAATGTAAAAATAAATGACACTGTTGCGGTAGTTATTTAGTAAAACCTTTTGAGACCTTTCGAAAATGGCTTTACATTATATATGCAATCCATTATTATTGATCAACATATTCATTATACTGTATGTTTTGGTCAGGTAAGCCATATACAGTGGCTTGCGAAAGTATTCTACCCCCTTGGCATTGTTCCTATTCTGTTGCATTACACAAACTGCAGTTAAAATATGTCTCTATAAGCTTGGCACATCTAGCCACTGGGATTTTTGCCCATTCTTAAAGGCAAAACTGCTCCAGCTCCTTTAAGTTGGATGGGTTCTGCTGGTGTAGAGCAATCTTTAAGTCATACCACAGATTCTCTATTGGATTGAGGTCTGAGCTTTGACTAGGCCATTCCAAGACATTTAAATGTTTCCCCTTAATCCACTTGAGTGTTGCTTTAGCAGTATGCTTAGGGTCATTGTCCTGCTGGAAGGTGAACCTCCGTCCCAATCTCAAATTTCTGGAAGACTGAAACAGATTTCCCACAAGAATGTCCCTGTATTTAGCGCCATCCGTCATTCCTTCAATTCTGACCAGTTTCCCAGTCCCTGCTGATGAAAAACATGGTGTTCTCGCGGTGATGAGCGGTGTTGGGTTTGCGCCAGGCATAGCGTTTTCCTTGATGGCCAAAAAGCAAAGTTTGTCTAATCTGACCAGAGTACCTTCTTCCGTATGTTTGGGGAGTCTCCCACATGCCTTTTGGCAAACAGCAAATGTGTTTGCTTATTTTTTTCTTTACGCAATGGCTTTTTTTCTGGCCACTATTCCGTAAAGCCCAGCTCTGTGAAGTGTCCGGCTTAGTGGTCCTATGGACAGATACTTTGCAGCTCCTTCAGGGTTATATTTGGTCTCTTTGTTTGCCTCTCTGATTAATGCCCTCCTTGCCTGGTCCATGAGCTTCGGTGGGCGGCCCTCTCTTGGCAGGTTTGTTGTGGTGGATTTAACGGCGCTCGTGGGATGTTCAAAGTTTCTGATATTTTTTTATAACCCAACACTGATCTGTACTTCTCCACAACTTTGTCCCTGACTTGTTTGGAGAGCTCCTTGGTCTTCATGGTGCTGCTTGCTTGGTGGTACCCCCAGACTCTGGGGCCTTTCAGAATAGGTGTATATATACTAAGATCATGTGACAGATCATGTGACACTTAGAATGCACACAGGTGGACTTTATTTAACTAATTATGTGACTTCTGAAGGTAATTGGTTGAACCAGGTCTTAATTAGGGGCTTCAGAGGAAAGGGGGGGAATACAACTTTTCAGTTGGACTATTTGGACTATTTTGTGTATGTCCATTACATGAAATACAAATACAAATCTATTTAAATTACAGATTGTAATACACCAAAATACAAAAACGTCAATACTTTTGCAAGGCACTGTAAATGCCGTTGACCTATAGGACTGGGGTCGTCTAATGATCTGGTCAGGTAACTCATATAAATGCACTTGAGCTACAGGACTGGGGTAGTCTAATGATCTGGTCAGGTAACTCATATAAATGCCGTTGACCTATAGGACTGGAGTAGTCTAATGATCTGGTCAGGTAACTCATATAAATGCACTTGAGCTACAGGACTGAAGTAGTCTAATGATCTGGTCAGGTAACTCATATAAATGCACTTGAGCTACAGGACTGGAGTAGTCTAATGATCTGGTCAGGTAACTCATATAAATGCACTTGAGCTACAGGACTGAAGTAGTCTAATGATCTGGTCAGGTAACTCATATAAATGCACTTGAGCTACAGGACTGGAGTAGTCTAATGATCTGGTCAGGTAACTCATATAAATGCACTTGAGCTACAGGACTGGAATAGTCTAATGATCTGGTCAGGTAACTCATATAAATGCCGTTGACCTATAGGACTGGAGTAGTCTAATGATCTGGTCAGGTAACTCATATAAATGCACTTGAGCTACAGGACTGAAGTAGTCTAATGATCTGGTCAGGTAACTCATATAAATGCACTTGAGCTACAGGACTGGAGTAGTCTAATGATCTGGTCAGGTAACTCATATAAATGCACTTGAGCTACAGGACTGGAATAGTCTAATGATCTGGTCAGGTAACTCATATAAATGCACTTGAGCTACAGGACTGGAGTAGTCTAATGATCTGGTCAGGTAACTCATATAAATGCCGTTGACCTATAGGACTGGAGTAGTCTAATGATCTGGTCAGGTAACTCATATAAATGCACTTGAGCTACAGGACTGGAGTAGTCTAATGATCTGGTCAGGTAACTCATATAAATGCACTTGAGCTACAGGACTGGAGTAGTCTAATGATCTGGTCAGGTAACTCATATAAATGCACTTGAGCTACAGGACTGGAGTAGTCAAATGATCTGGTCAGGTACCTCATATAAATGCACTTGAGCTACAGGACTGGAGTAGTTTCATGTTGCTGTACTTTCTCACAGTAACTCTGCTATTCATTGGGCTATGTGAACAAAGCTGGGAAAGATTCGATGTCGAGTATTCAGCCTAGAGCTGCACTGTAGTTTTCTGTTACTGAATGTATGGACAGTGCATATACAGGTTGGGGGAAAGGGAGAGAGTGAAAGAGAGAGAGAGAGATCGATAGAGCAGGCAGTATGATGTGAGCAGATAGCTCCATAGATGAGCTCTCCCTCCCTACCTCTGCCTGCTGCTGTGGCTGTCCTCTGGGATGGCCCAACCAAGCGCCACAACTCAAACTAGGACACATCATCAGCTCCACTTTCTCTCAATCCCCTCTGCCTGCCACCTCTCTCACTCTGCTCTCTCTGTCTATTTCCCTCTCTCTTTCAATCACTCTCCATCTCTCTCTGCTCGGTATCCTTACTCTCTCTTGCTCGCTCTCTTTATCTGTCTGTCTATCTCTCTATTTCTGTCCGTGTGTAATTGCCACCCTCTCCCTATTTGAAATCCTCTCTATCTTTCTTTTTATCTCATTCCATCTCTTTTTCCTTGGCACTCAATCACGCTGCCCCCTCTCCCCGCTCCCTCCTCCTCTCTCCCTTCTACCTTTCCCTCCTCCTCCCTCCCCTCTACCCTTCCCTCCCCTCTACCCTTCCCTCCTCTCCCCTCCCCTTTCCCTCCTCCTCTCTCCCTTCTCACCTTCCCTCCTCCGCTCTCCCTCTCCCCTCTGCCCTTCCCTCCTCCACTCTCCCCTTCTCTGCTCCCCTCTCCCCTTCACTCTCCCTCTCCCCTCCCCTCTACCCTTCCCTCCTCCCCTCCCCTCTACCTTTCACTCCTCATCTCTCCCCTCTCCTCTTCCCCCTCCCCTCTCCCCTCTACCCTTCCCTCCTCCTCTCTCACTTCTACCTTTCCCTCCTCCCCTCTCCCCTCTACCCTTCCCTCCTCCCCTCTCCACTCTCCCCTTCCCTCCTCCCCTCTCAACACTCCCCATCCCTCCTCCTCTCTCCCCTCTCCTCTTCCCTCCTCCTCTCTTCCCTCCCCTGTTCCTCCAGTAGTAATGTCAGCTCTGACTCACCTGTCATTCACTTCTCCTTCTCAGAGTCCAGTGAACATGAAGACAAGAGTACAGATGTCTCCTCGGGGGACGTCCCCACCCAGACCTGTCCCCCAACCGAGACCCCCACCACCCCTAACAACGAGGTCCCCCAGGAGGAGGGGGGCGAGCTAGCCAAGTCGCCCCCCAAGCCAGATGAGAATGAGAGTGAGCTTGGCCCCCTGCCAGAGAACTGGGAGATGGCCTACACAGAGAAGGGAGAGGTGTACTTTATCGAGTAAGTGTCTGCGCTGAAGAAAACGGCGTCAAATTATCCCAATGCACACACACACACACACACACACACACACACACACACACACACACACACACACACACACACACACACACACACACACACACATACACATACACATACACATACACATACACATACACATACACATACACAAACAGACAGCCAACAGCAGCCAAATAGTTGACTGTTGTTGTCATGAGATTTAGACGTTCTTGTCCATGCAATATTTCACCAGGGAGAATAGAAGGTAAAAGTTGCCCAAGTATTTTAAGCAGCTTTCACACACACACACACACACACACACACACACACACACACACACACACACACACACACACACACACACACACACACACACACACACACACACACACACACACACACACACACACACACACACACACACACACACACACACACAAGAACACTCACTCCCACGGTAATGAATTCTATTGTTCCGTGTGGCCAGCTGTATTGGAGCTATTTTACAACAGATCTTCATTGGACCTGTTAGATTTTTACTGCTACAATATAATTGTAGAGGTAAGTTTTCTTTCTCTTACATTTGATTAATATTTAAACGTCTTCTGCCTGTGTGAGTGTGTATGTGCCTGTCTGTGTGTGTCCATCAGTCAATAGGCAGGTTATTACAGAATCCTTTAGGAAATTAACAATCGTTCGAATTTATGTGACAGAAACATCAACCGATTCCCAGAGGACTGCCTTTCATTGTGTCGTATAATAGAGTAGCAGAGAAAACATCCAGCAGGGTTAGTTTTAATGTAGTTGTCTGCCAGCCAGTCAGCCGGTCAGTTAGCCAGTCGGTCAGCCGGTCAGTCAGCCAGTCAAATACTTCTCGTGTATCCTCTCCTTCACAGAGGCAGACTGTTAATTCCACCCACTGCAGACTAGACTAGGTCTCCGTATGTCTCGCCCACCCAGGCCCTGTGTGTTCCTACATCTAGATGAATCAATCTGGAACGTTCTGTGCTAACGCGTTTAGCCGCCGAATTTGTAGCTGTACGTTTTGGGAAAAGTAAATGATGTGGTGCCAAGGCGGTACCAGATGCCAACGGGATGGCTCCCTTTGATTTGTCTCCAGATTCCATCAATTTGTTTATCCAGAATCCTCCTCAGAGAGAGAGAGAGAGATACAGGGAAAGACAGGGAGAGAGAGAGAGGGAGAAGGAGAAGGAGGAAGGGAAAGTGGGAAAGAGAGAGGGGTGGGAAGAGATTGAAAGGCAGAATCAAAAGGAAAAATGATGGAGAGAGAGAGAGAAGGAAAGGGAGAGGTGCGTGAAGAGATAGTGTTACGAGAGAGAGAGAGAGAGAGAGAGAGATACAGGGAGAGAGAGAGAGAGAGAGAGAAGGAGAAGAGAAGGGAAAGAGAGAGGGGTGGGAAGAGATTGAGAGCAGAATCAAAAGGAAAAGATGGAGAGAGAGAGAGAGAGAGAGCGTGAAGAGAGAGAGAGAGAGAGAGAGAGAGAGAGAGAGAGAGAGAGAGAGAGAGAGAGAGAGAGAGAGAGAGAGAGAGAGAGAGAGAGAGAGAGAGAGAGAGAGAGAGAGAGAGAGAGAGAGAGAGATTTCATCACCTGAGATTTTCAAGTAGTGCTCAGTGTTCCCTCCCAAAGGTGGATTTGGGATAATTTTTTCGGCAGCTTGTCCCGCTTTCCTGTAGCCACGTTTCCCTCCCTCCCCCTCTTGTCCTGTCATCGTCTTCAAGGGAGGGCATTATGTCCTCAGATGTGATAAAGAGATCCATTGAAGTTTCCTTGGCACCGCCTCTCATCTGATCACAGTCCAGTTTTACAGCCCGCAGTGTTGATCCTGCCAAGCCCACAGCTGTTCAGCTCTATCACTCACACCTCTCCCCTTCTCCCGCCATCCCTCCATCCTTCCCTGCACTAATGAGAAACAGTGTGCAAATTAAAAGTATCGATTGCCATTTTGTTAACCTAAAGGGTTTTTTCTTCGCGCCAGCTAGTTTAGAGGGTGGGCACACAGGGGAACGTCTCTTTTTCTCTTAAATGATGCTGAATTGAGAATCTCCTCCCTCACTGGCTCTCTCTCTCTCTTCCTGTCACTGTCTCTCCTTTTCTCTCTCGTCAAGCCACAACACCAAGACGACGTCGTGGCTGGACCCGCGGCTGGCGAAGAAGGCGAAGCCACCAGAAGAATGCAAAGAGGACGGTAAGTGTCTCTCTTCTCTCGCTCTCTCAAAGTCACTCAATTCTCTCTCCCGTAAAACCTTTGAATTCCTTTTTGGGTCCAAATCATTAGCATCTATTCATCGTCTGATGGCGGTTTGCAATATCTTCAGTGTTTTGATCCAAGAGCTGAAAGGATGGGTGTTGCCGTATACCATTATATATGAATAGTCATCAGTCACTGAGGACAGTGGTTTATTTGGGGTCCTTGTCTGACTCTTGTAGATGTGTACAGTGTCTTTATAACCGTGTTCTGTTACCTGACCTGTGTGGAGATGGTGCTACTTTTAGCCCCTGTAGAGGGACTGTGGGAGTGGGTAGGGTGGTTAACAGAGACCTCTTTATCCCCCACTGGGAGTAGGGAGCTATGCACCACCACAGAATGGACACTACACACACAGACACAAACACACACATACACACACTGACGCACAAACAGGCAGCAGGGCGGAAGGAGAGTGAGTGTCATTCAGATGGTTTGACTAAGAGAGTAAGAGTAAGGAGACTGATGGGGAAAGAAGACGCTATGCAGTAATATAGTATTGCAGAAGAGATACAGCCTATGACCATGAGGTGAGGAATAGGATGTTATTGCATCCTGAAAAATCTTGCTCTCATTTTTCTCCATTCAGCAATGTGCTTTTGAGTGATCTCCGGCATTGATAGCGCGGGAGTCTGAAGCCGAATCCTCTATCTCTCCAACCCTGAAGCCCCTCTCACACTCTATCTCTCTCGTCTCTCTCTCTCTCTCTCTCTCTCTCTCTCTCTCTCTCTCTCTCTCTCTCTCCCATTATGTCTCCCACTCTGTCTTCTCTCTCTCTCACTCTTATTTTTTTCTCTTCTTCTACCTCACTTTTTCTCACACTCATCGCTCTGTTCCCCTGTCTCATTCTCTCCATCTCGTCCCATCTCCTGCTCCATCTTCCCCATCAGTCTCACCCTCCATCTTTCTCCTATCACCCCTTCTCTCTCCCTGCTCTATCTCTCTCATTATCTCTATCTCTCCCTCATCTGGGTGAGATGTATGTGTTGAGTAGTAGACAGGGGTATGTAAGGTGGAGGGGAATGGAGCTCATATCAGACACAGAGAAAGTCAGGCTGATGGGAATGGAGCTCATATCAGACACAGAGACAGTCAGACTGATGGGAATGGAGCTCATATCAGACACAGAGACAGTCAGACTGAGGAGAATGGAGCTCATATCAGACACAGAGACAGTCAGGCTGAGGAGAATGGAGCTCATATCAGACACAGAGACAGTCAGGCTGATGGGAATGGAGCTCATATCAGACACTGAGACAGTCAGGCTGAGGATAATTGAGCTCATGTCAGACTCAGAGACAGCCAGGCTGAGGAGAATGGAGCTCATATCAGACACAGAGACAGTCAGGCTGAGGAGAATGGAGCTCATATCAGACACAGAGACAGTCAGGCTGAGGAGAATGGAGCTCATATCAGACACAGAGACAGTCAGGCTGAGGAGAATGGAGCTCATATCAGACACAGAGACAGTCAGGCTGAGGAGAATGGAGCTCATATCAGACACAGAGACAGTCAGGCTGATGGGAATGGAGCTCATATCAGACACAGAGACAATCAGACTGATGGGAATGGAGCTCATATCAGACACAGAGACAGTCAGACTGATGGGAATGGAGCTCATATCAGACACAGAGACAGTCAGACTGAGGAGAATGGAGCTCATATCAGACACAGAGACAGTCAGGCTGATGGGAATGGAGCTCATATCAGACACAGAGAAAGTCAGGCTGATGGGAATGGAGCTCATATCAGACACAGAGACAGTCAGACTGATGGGAATGGAGCTCATATCAGACACAGAGACAGTCAGGCTGAGGAGAATGGAGCTCATATCAGCCACAGTTTCTCACAACCACCCCCCCCCCCCAAACACACACACATACTGTATATACACAGACAGTAGGGCTCCAGTATTCTGAGGCCATCCAAAATATAAGCAGGAGAATGAAGGAGACAGGAAGATAGTTGACCAATTTGGAAAATGACAAGAAAGAGGAAACAAAGAGAATGTCTTAGGAAGATGAATCCCATGAAACCATCTTGGTCTAGTTCAGGGATGGACAACTGGCAGCCTCCCTTTTGAAGCCCTCAGATCACTTTTTCTCTTATGTCAGTCACTGATTGTCAGTCAGTGTCAGCAAAACAAATGTGATTGCTAGGTTAGTTTAGAGGCAAGCTATTGACTTTGTTAGTCAGTCTCACTCAGATGTCAGATTAAAAACTGAGAGCAGCTCATTTTCCTCTGCCTCCTGTCAAAATGAGCAGAATTACATGAAATGTAGATTTTTGTACGTTTGTTTATTACACGTGTAACTCTGTGTTGTTGTTGTTTCTGTTACACTGCTTTGCTTTATCTTGGCCAGGTCACAGTTGTAAATGAGAACTTGTTCTCAACTAGTTTACCTGGTTAAATAAAGGTGAAATAACATAAATGACAGATCCTTATACAATTGCTAAATATTCTCTCTGCTTCATGGCAAAATATGTAGAACTGCACTTTTCTTTGAAACAAACAAACAAACAAATCTCCGCTGTCAAAAGGGGGGCCACTAAAATGTTCTGCTCACAATATGTGTGAGGGGGCAGTATGGAAGACTTCACATTTTTTGTGGCCCCACCCCTATCAAAACTGCCCATCCCTGATCTAGTTCATCAGGGTACCTCCAATCCCGTTCCTCCAGTTCCATGCTACGAGATGTTCATCTGGGTACCTCCAATCCCGTTCCTCCAGTTCCATGCTACGAGATGTTCATCTGGGTACCTCCAATCCCGTTCCTCCAGTCAGGACGTTCCATGCTACGAGATGTGAATCTGGGTACCTCCAATCCCGTTCCTCCAGTTCCATGCTACGAGATGTTCATCTGGGTACCTCCAATCCCGTTCCTCCAGTCAGGACGTTCCATGCTACGAGATGTGAATCTGGGTACCTCCAATCCCGTTCCTCCAGTCAGGACGTTCCATGCTACGAGATGTGAATCTGGGTACCTCCAATCCCGTTCCTCCAGTCAGGACGTTCCATGCTACGAGATGTGAATCTGGGTACCTCCAATCCCGTTCCCCCAGTCAGGACGTTCCATGCTACGAGATGTTAATCTGGGTACCTCCAATCCCGTTCCTCCAGTCAGGACGTTCCATGCTACGAGATGTTCATCTGGGTACCTCCAATCCCGTTCCTCCAGTCAGGACGTTCCATGCTACGAGATGTTCATCTGGGTACCTCCAATCCCGTTCCTCCAGTCAGGACGTTCGTAGCATGCTACGAGATGTTAATCTGGGTACCTCCAATCCCATTCCTCCAGTCAGGACGTTCGTAGCATGCTACGAGATGTAATGTACTGTATGTGAAGGAGATGAATATTGATCTAGTTGGACAGATCATCCAGTGATCGCTGGCCCTGGGAGAGACAGAACTTATGGTTCCATGTAGAGCCTCAACCCGCTGGAGAAGGGGATCTAAGAGGGGATCCCCAGGGCCCATGCCGGGGCTAGGAGCTATAATCAGGGGAACGTTAGTGAGAATCTGCCCATGTTTCACTAGCTGACAGCTGGGTAGCCGCGAAGCAGGCCTCCCTGAGAGATGTGTAGGAGAGATGAGCTGGTGCTGTATATTGTGTATTGATTAGGAGGCATGTGGACCCTGACCTCAACCCGCTGGAGAAGGGGATCTAAGAGGGGATCCCCAGGGCCCATGCCGGGGCTAGGAGCTATAATCAGGGGAACGTTAGTGAGAATCTGCCCATGTTTCACTAGCTGACAGCTGGGTAGGCGCGAAGCAGGCCTCCCTGAGAGATGTGTAGGAGAGATGAGCTGGTGCTGTATATTGTGTATTGATTAGGAGGCATGTGGAGCAGGGGTGTAGTGTGTGTGTGTGCCCATGCTCTGGTGAACATTAACAGGATCACAGGATGGGGTCTAAACTCTGTCTCTGAACAACAGACGAGAGGTAGGAGGAGAGACTCAACAAACAGAGAGACATGGAGCCCTGAGGATGGGAGGAACACACACACTGACGAAACAGCACTATACATCCTCTAACATCCATTTTGATCTATAAACAACTTATACATGCAGATCTGTCAATTATTCAGGTATACGTCTGCTACCTGTGTGTGTGTGTGTGTGTGTGTGTGTGTGTGTGTGTGTGTGTGTGTGTGTGTGTGTGTGTGTGTGTGTGTGTGTGTGTGTGTGTGTGTGTGTGTGTGTGTGTGTGTGTGTGTGTGTGTGTGTGTGTGTGTGTGTGTGTGTGTGTGTGTGTGTGTGTGTGTGTGCCAGCAGCAGAGTGGTTGTCAGCTGATTCCCCCGGTTCAAAGGCACATCAGTGATAATAGAGAGAGATCTCATCATCAGAGGAGCGCTATGGTTTGGTTACATAACCTCTCTCTCTCCTTCTGTATCTTCCTGCTGTCCTCTTTCATTTTTTTGACTTGAGGGAACCTGGAATAGGACAGTCTTCAAATCAAAGCCTGCTGTTTAATTCTGTCTTCCTTCCTTCTCCCTCAAAGCCAGCTTGTTTTCCTGTTTTACCACATATTTGCTGGATGAGAAGACAGAACAGGCTCCCCTGTTTTGAGAGTTGTCTCTGTCTCTCTCTCCTGTTCTACATACAACCTGTCTGCTAGCTCACTGTGCCTTCAGAGAAGCCAACAGAATCCCCCTGATACGTAGAAAGAAAAAAACAAGAAAACTAATCCACCCTGCCTGCCTGTCGGTCGTCACTATTTCAATGCATTTCATCATTTAAAAGTCAGGTTAGTTCTATCCTAAGAAGCTGTCGCACAACACACATTGAATCCAGAATCCAGTGTAACCAATGAAAGGCCTTGGTTAGGAGTGACTGGTGTGACGGATAGGGATCTGGGCTGTGATGGCATTGGGAGGAGTTTGAAGGTTGAAGGTTTTAAATGGCTGCTTTGTTCCATTGTGTTTCTTTATGTCTCGTCTGTTTTGACGCCGTCTCTGTGTCGAGACCGAGGGCTTAGAGAGAGAGAGAGAGAGAGAGAGAGAGAGAGAGAGAGAGCGACATGGAGAGGGAAAGGGAAGGGGGAGAGAGACAAGGCCGGGGCATAGGTAATTATATTCTAGTCATGTAAAACGGAGCATGCCTGAGACGCACCAGACAAAGTTATCATCGTGTCTCACCCGTTAGCACAGAGCTCACTCTCTCATCTCCTCCCAGTGAAAACAGTCTCCGGAGAAAATAGCAGCAATTGTTTTTCTGTCCGGCTGTAAAAAAACTATGCAGATGAGACTGTCAGGAAAGAGGGAAGGCTTTTTGGGTTGAAAGGTCGACATGTTCTTTCCTAATAGCCTTATATGATGGCTTGTCTTTCTGTTGTGCTCACATACCCAGATACTCACACATCAGGTTGGTGTGGTGTTAGGAGTGGTTTGAGGACCCTGACCTTATGCGTTACCCCTCTCAGTGCTGGTCAGATAGGTGTGTGTGTGTGTGTACGCGTGCGTGCGTGCGTGTGCATGCATGCGTGCGTTGAGTAAAAGTTGTCGCCCTCCCTCACCTTGAGTCTCCAGCAGGAGAGGAGAAGGGAGGGTCTGTGACATGATTGATGGGTATATTCTGAGAACATCCTCCACAGTACCTGACACCCTAGACCCACTCCAATTTGCTTACCGCCCCAGCAGGCCCACAGACAACGCAATCACAATCACACTGCCCTAACCCACTTGGACAAGAGGAATACCTATGTAAGAATGCTGTTCATCGACTACAGCTCAGCATTTAACACCATAGTACCCTCCAAACACGTCATTAAGCTCGAGACCCACGCCCTGTGCATCTGGGTCCTGGACTTACTAACGGGACGCCTCCAGGTGGTGAGGGTAGGAAACAACATCTCCACCCCGCTGATCCTCAACACTGGAGCCCCACAAGGGTGCGTTCTCAGCCCTCTCTTGTACTCCCTGTTCACCCATGACTGCGTGGCCATGCACACCTCCAACTCAATCATCAAGTTTGCAGACGGCACTACAGTGGTAGACTTGATTACCAACAACAACAAGACGGCCTACAGGGAGGAGGTGAGGGCCCTCGGTGTGTGGTGTCAGGAAAATAACCTCACACTCAACGTCAACAAAACAAAGGAGATGATCATGGACTTCAGAAAACAGCAGAGGGAGCACCCCCCTATCCACATCGACCGGACAGTAGTGGAGAAGGTGGAAAGTTTTAAGTTCCTCAGCGTACACATCACGGACAAATTGAAATGGTCCACCCACACAGACAGCGTGGTGAAGAAGGCCTAACAGCGCCTCTTCAACCTCAGGAGGCTGAAGAAATTTGGCTTATCACCAAAAACACTCACAAACTTTTACAGATGCACAATCGAGAGCATCCTGTCGGGCTGTATCACCGCCTGGTGCGGCAACTTTTCCGCCCACAACCGTAAGGCTCTCCAGTGGCTGGATGTGTGTGTGTGTGTCCTTCTCCCAGCCCGTTGAGAGGAGAGGCTGAAGAGGAGAGGTAGGAGTCCTTCAGTAGCCCAGTCACGCTCCACCTCACTCCAGACACACTTAATGGTTAATCATCCTCAACCGTCCATGCTTCCCCCTTCCTTCCTCTCTTCTGCATCCTCCCTCCACAGCACCTAAATCAACTCTAGTAATAGGCTGTTCTACCTGAGTAAGTCACCTGCTCTGCTCCACTGGTTGTTTTACCCTCGCTGTGAAGGGAGAGATCAGCTGAGCTTAGATGGCTTTTGAACATCACTGCTTTTGGACAAAACCAACTCCCTTAGCTTTCCTGAAGAACTTAAAGGGGCAACTTCACCACTTTCCAACCTCATTGTCATTATCTTCAGCACACTACCAGTGTCGACGTATCTGAAAACGGCACATTTCTATGTTTTGTGGGAAAAAGTATGAAGTAAAAACGTACTACATCATCAAAGGTGAATCATTTTAAAACCAGTTATTTTTAAATGGTTGTGTTGATGTGGGGAGAAATAAAATACCTCTGGCTAAAAACTCATTGCTGGTTTTGAAAATCACCGGTTTTTTAACTTCTTTTTGACCACAGATCATAGAAACACGCAGTTTTCACATAATATATTTAGACACTGGTTTGGAGATAACGAATTTTCCAACTTGTTTGAACTACTGATAGTGAATCCCAATTCCAAGACTATAGCAAACACAGTGGATTGGGGAGCTCAGGTGTGATTATAAATCAAAGGTTACCCCGGTGGGGAAATATTGATTGTGTTAGTTATTACGTCCTAGGTAAATGCCAGAATAGCAACCTTTCTCCTTCAATTTAAGTTTTTTTTTTGTATTCAGCTCAAATTGACTGTGTGCTCATTTCCGGGGGCGACAGTGAAACCTAGCCCTAAGTGCATACTTTTGCTAACTCCACTCCTTGTTTTGAGTGGGTGCAGTTAGGGGTCAGGGGTCAAGTACAGCGACATGGAGGGTTGACGTGTCTGCAGGATTAGTAGTCCAAATGGGCCCACCATCATCAGACAGCCCCTCTGCTCAGCCCAAAAGACTTCCCTCACTTCCTCCTCCACAGGTTACCATGGAAACTATCTCCCTTCACAGTGAGACATTAGCTATGATTCCATTAACTTGTCCTGTGATTTTTTTGGGGGGGTTGACATTTACAAAGTTTGCATCGAAAATAGATGTGACAATTGCCCACTGCGCTGCGTTTCCATTTAACTATCTTGTGTCGATATAAACAGCTGGACGTCATGACGTCACGCCTAAAAAATAAACCCGCAGTGTCGATTATAAATGAAGTATAGAATTGCTCATTAATAAATTGCCGACAGTCTGTGTGCTCTCCCACCTATCAGTCGCAGGTAGCTTGCGAAAGACAGCATGGATAGAATGCAAGAAATTGACTAGTATTTGCCATTTTCGCATAATTCTCACTTGCCAACATATCGCCACAGTCCGCGCCATGGTTCAATTTGCACTCCTGTAGATCTGAAATCATTGGATGGGGAAACTTTCATCCAGCCAACCAGAAAAGCAAGGTGAAGCAATTCAGGCATTCTTGAAAGTGATGACATTCCTTGTCCTGCGAAGAAACATTATTTGTATATTTGAAAAAAAATGTATTTTTCAAGCAGTAGGCATTTAGACTATTGTCACCCTGACCTACGGGCGGTAAATGGATCTGATTAATTTGATTCAATCTTTGAGGACTGCAACAATAGAATGCCTATTAATAGCCATTGTCAACTTCCCTCCTGGTTATTTTGCTCACAACTCACTGTCAGCCTGTTTACAAATTAGGCCGTCTTATGGATTTAGTACGGAAAAATAATTTATTTGCAAATGCTGGGGCATCACGCGCACCTTAAAAAAGATTCCGCTATCATAATTCATTGGAAAAACCGTTTCCATCATCATTTGTCGCAATAAAGTTACACAAAAGACAACATCCAACCTGTCAAACGGAAACAAATGTTGTCACACTTTAGAAAATGTCTCCTATATCGGCTGTTTACATTACACGTGTCGCAATTACATTGTTTTTGTCGAATAAACCTAGGTCAATGGAATGCTGCCTAGTGTAAGGAGATGATTTACTTGAGGTCCTTCAAGGTCTTGTTTCTTAAGACTTGTTTCAGTTTATGACTCTGTTTCAGTCCAGCTGTTGTGACTCAACTGGACTGGGGCTGTCATGTTAATATACAGTATATATCAGTGTGTCAGGGGCTATATAGATGTCCTCTGTTCCATCTGGCAACCACCTCATCAAGGAAAGAGAATAAACCCAGCAAACCACTTGCTCCTCTTCCTCCTGCTCCTCCTCCTCCTCATTCTCAGCAGCAGACTGATTGATATTACCTCTGTCTCAGCATGGTGGTGCTATCACTGTGACAACGCACCCTCGTTCAATTCCCATTTTCCTTTTTCCTTCAGTGGCTCCCGTCTCAGTTGCTCTCTCCTCAGTCCATTCCAAAACAACGATAGCTGTTTGGCGAGTGAATCAAGTGGAGCTTTCAAACAGGGGCCTAAGGGCATAACTTTACACACCTGACTCTCAGTGGGAATACCCTGGAGAGATATTCAGCGAGTGGAGGAAGCGGCTGAAGGAAGAAGTTGAGATGTATTGGTCTCCTGTCTAAGCAGGCACCAGTGGGAAGGGGGTGCGACATCAGAGACGAAACAGTCCCATGTGCTGCAGGTGACCTGAATTCACTTCAGCCAGCTCCTCCCCTGAAGAAAGGAGAAGGGAAAGCAGGGGAACATGGGTAACATGGGCTGTTCCTCTCCTCAGACAGAATTAGAAAGGCCAGATGAAATATGCATGAGCATGAGAGCATGAAACTTTACTTCAAAAAGTCCCTCTGTACGAGTGCATTTTAAAGCGTTTTCCTTTAGAGCTGTTCAAACAGGGAGAGCGGAGCGGACAGGAGAGGAGAGGATGGACGAACAGGGAATGAGATAGAGGAGGAGAGAGTGAAAGAAGGGGGAGAGCTTAGAGAACCCTGCTGAAATCAAAATGGAATAAACCAAAGGAACATTTACTGAGGCCTATCCTACTGATGTCGACATTTCTCAGACTGCATGGAAAACCCTGTGGGATAACCCATTGTTTTATTTCAACACTCAATAGTGGCTGTCTCTTTGCTCTATACCAGTGGTTCCCAAACCTTTTATAGGTCCGTACTCCTTCAAACATTCAACCTCCAGCTGCGTACCCCCTCTAGCACCAGGGTCAGCGCACTCTCAAATGTTGTTTTTTCCATCATTGTAGGCCTGCCACACACACACTATACGATACATTTATTAAACAGAAGAATGAGTGTGAGTTTTTATCACAACCCGGCCCATATAGGACCAGGGACCAAGTAATAATAATCAATAATTATGCTCTTTATTTAACCATCCTTCATATAAAACCTTATTTGTTCATCGAAAATTGAATAACTCACCACAGGTTAATGAGAAGGGTGTGCTTGATTGGATGCACATAACTCTGCAATGTTGGGTTTTATTGGAGAGAGTCTCAGTCTTAAATCATTTTCCACACACAGTCTGTGCCTGTATTTAGTTTTCATGCTAGTGAGGACCGAGAATCCACTCTTACATTGGTACTGGTTGCAAAGGGCATCAGTGTCTTAACAACGCGATTTGCCAAGGCAGGATACAATCCAGAAATCTGGCAGTGGCTTCTGATTAAATTCAATTTTAACAGAACCACTTGATGTAATTTCAATGAGGCTCTCTTGTTCAGATATCTGTAAGTGGACTGGAGGCAAGGCATGAAAGGGATAACGAATCCAGTTGTTTGTGTCATCCGTTTCGGGAACGTACCTGTGTAATTCCGCACCCAACTCACTCAGGTGCTTCGCTATAATACATTTGATATTGTTCGGTTCTAATTTTTAAAATAACTTACAGAGTAAATAACTCCCAGACACTAGAGAAGCTTAAAGTTGAATTCTTTCCAAAGGGTCGACACAGCTGTATTCAGAGAGAGACATGTTTCCACCACTACAAGTATATATACTCCACTTCAGACACTCCTCCTTCTCTCCAATCCTTACATCTTATGGTTCCACAGGAAGACGAAGTGATAGAGTAATAATCCGTTCTGTCTTCCTTAAGGTGACCTGACCTGACCTGACCTCGACCCCCTTGATGTCTCATCCAAAGCTCTCCACCCGTATCCCCTATCGCACTCCCGTGACTCCCTCCCATCCACCCAGCACATTCCATAGCCACTCTGTCTTTCCACAGAGAACCATTAACTTATGACATAAAAAACATTCTCTTTCACACCTTTATATACTATGCTTCTGATCAAAGTTGACCCCAAATCCAACAATATTGTCCATAACCTTGAGTTCATTTGCATACAAAATAATTATACAATGATGGAAAGACCTGTGTGTTGTCCTTGCTAATACAGAGAGAGAAGAGCTCCAGCTTCTTAATCATTTTGTCCCGCACATTGAATATAGTTGCGGAGAGTCCCTGTAATCCTACAATTAAGTCCCTGTAATCCTATATTCGGATCATTCAGGTGAGAAAAAACATCACCCAGACAGGCCAGTCGTGTGAGAAACTCGTACTCTTGCAAGCTGTCAGACAAGTGAAATGATGGTCAGTAAAGAAAACTTTAAACTCGTCTCTCAATTCAAAAAAAATGTGTCAATACTTTTCCCCTTGATAACCAGCGCAATTCTTTATGTTGTATAAGCGTTGCATGGTCACTGCCAATATCAATGGCACAATGCAGAAAAACACGAGAGTTCAGGGGCCTTGCTTTAACAAAGTTAACCATTTTCACTGTCGTGTCCAAAACGTCTTTCAAGTTGTCAGGCATTCCCTTGGCAGCAAGAGCCTCTCGGTGGATGCTGCAGTGTACCCAAGTGGCATCGGGAGAAACTACTTGCATGCGCATTACCACTCCACTATGTCTCCCTGTCATGGCTTTTGCGCTATCATTACAGATACCAACACATCTTGACCACCAAAATCCATTTTATGTCACAAAGCTGTCCAGTACTTTAAAAATATCCCCTCCTGTTGTCTTGGTTTCCAGTGGTATGCAGAAGAGGATGTCTTCCTTAATTGACCCCCCATAAACTTGACAGACATATACCAGGAGCTGTGCCAGGCATGCCACGTCTGTTGACTCGTCTAGCTGTAACGCATAGAATACACTGGCTTGTATGCGAAGCAGTAATTGTTTCAAAACATCTCTGGCCATTTTACTGATGCATTGTTTGATGAAGGCATTGTCTGTATAGTTTTTGTTGGCCTTTTCCCCCAGCATTGTCCCAGCCATATCTGCGGCAGCAGGAAGAATTAAGTCCTCCACACTAGTATGGGGCTTGCCTGTCCTAGCCACTCGGTAGCTCACCATATAAGACGCTTCTAGTCCCTTCTTATTAATGGTATCTGTTGCTTTTATACATGTCTTGCTACTCAAAAGTTGTCTTTATTCTCGCACAAAAAACTAATGTGGCTTATTTTAAAATTGGCATGTTTTGTTTCTAAATGTCTGCGCAAGAGTGAAGGTTTATTGAGATGTGAGATAGTACTTTTGCACATATTACACACTGTGGCTGAAGAAAGGTACTACTCCCAATCAATATACAGTCATGGCCAAAAGTTTTGGGAATGACAAATATTAATTTCCACAAAGTTTGCTGCTTCAGTGTCTTTAGATATTTTTGTCAGATGTTACTATGGAATACCGAAGTATAATTAAAAGCATTTCACAAGTGTCAAAGGATTTTATTGACAATTACAATCGTTGCTATGGGAACGACATCTTCAATGCACGTTCTAATGAACTCGCACACCGAATCAGCGTATTCGTCAATGTTGTTATCTGACGCAATACGAAACATATCCCAGTCCACGTGATGAAAGCAGTCTTGGAGTGTGGAATCAACTTGGTCGTTCCAGCGTTGGACAGACCTCAGCGTGGGAGCCTCTTGTTTTAGTTTCTGTCTGTAGGCAGGGATCAACAAAATTGTCATGTTTTGTCATTGATTATCATGTCTTGTCCCTGTGCTTCCCCTTCTATTCGTTTCCCTCTGCTGGTCTTATTAGGTTCTTTCCCTCTTTCTATCCCTCTCTCTCCCCCTCCCTCTCTCACTCTCTCGCTCTCTCTTCTCTCTATCGTTCCGTTCCTGCTCCCAGCTGTTCCTATTCCCCTAATCAATCATTTAGTCTTCCCACACCTGTTCCCGATCCTTTTCCCTGATTAGAGTCCCTATTTCTCTCCTTGTTTTCCGTTCCTGCCCTGTCGGATCCTTGTCTATATTCACCGTGCTGTGTCTATGTTTTGCCCTGTCGTGTCGTGTTTCCCTCAGATGCTGCGTGGTGAGCAGGTGTCTGAGTCTGCTAGGTTCAAGTGCCTTCCCGAGGCAACCTGCAGTTCTTGATCATGTCTCCAGTCTGTTCTCGTCTTTACGAGTAGTATTATGCCTTTTGTTTTGTTAAGTATCTTACTGGATTAAAAACTCTGTTTTCGCCAAGTCGCTTTTGGGTCCTCATTCACCTGCATGACAGAAGGATCCGACCAAGGAATGGACCCAGCGACTACAGACGCTCGTAACACTGCCGTCGAGATCCAAGGAGCCATGCTCGGCAGACACGAGCAGGAATTGTCTGCTGCTCGCCATGCCGTGGAGAACCTGGCCGCTCAGGTTTCCGACCTCTCTGGACAGTTCCAGAGTCTTCGTCTAGTGCCACCTGTTACTTCCTGGCCTGCCGAGCCTCCAGAACCTAGGGTTAATAACCCACCTTGCTACTCCGGGCAGCCCACTGAGTGCCGCTCCTTTCTCACCCAGTGTGAGATTGTGTTCTCTCTCCAACCCAACACATACTCTAGAGAGAGAGCTCGGGTTGCTTACGTCATTTCACTCCTTACTGGCCGGGCTCGAGAGTGGGGCACAGCTATCTGGGAGGCAAGGGCTGATTGCTCTAACAAATACCAGAACTTTAAAGAGGAGATGATTCGGGTTTTTGACCGTTCAGTTTTTGGTAGGAGGCTTCTAGGGCCCTGGCTTCCCTATGCCAAGGTGATCGATCCATAACGGATTACTCTATTGAGTTTCGCACTCTTGCTGCCTCTAGTGAGTGGAACGAGCCGGCGCTGCTCGCTCGTTTTCTGGAGGGACTCCACGCAGTGGTTAAGGATGAGATTCTCTCCCGGGAGGTTCCTTCAGATGTGGACTCTTTGATTGCTCTCGCCATCCGCATAGAACGACGGGTAGATCTTCGTCACCAGGCTCGTGGAAGAGAGCTCGCATCAACGGTGTTTCCCTGCTCCGCATCGCAACCATCTCCCTCCTCTGGCTCAGAGACTGAGCCCATGCAGCTGGGAGGGATTCGCATCTCGACTAAGGAGAGGGAACGGAGGATCACCAACCGCCTGTGCCTCTATTGCGGATTTGATGGACATTTTGTCAATTCATGTCCAGTAAAGGCCAGAGCTCATCAGTAAGCGGAGGGCTACTGGTGAGCGCTACTACTCAGGTCTCTTCATCTAGATCATGTACTACTATGTCGGTCCATCTACGCTGGACCGGTTCGGGTGCTACATGCAGTGCCTTGATTGACTCTGGGGCTGAGGGTTGTTTCATGGACGAAGCATGGGCTCGGAAACATGACATTCCTTTCAGACAGTTAGACAAGCCTACGCCCATGTTTGCCTTAGATGGTAGTCATCTTCCCAGTATCAGATTTGAGACACTACCTTTAACTCTCACAGTATCTGGTAACCACAGTGAGACTATTTCTTTTTGATTTTTCATTCACCTTTTACACCTGTTGTTTTGGGTCATCCCTGGCTAGTATGTCATAATCCTTCTATTAATTGGTCTAGTAATTCTATCCTATCCTGGAACGTTTCTTGTCATGTGAAGTGTTTAATGTCTGCCATCCCTCCCATTTCTTCTGTCCCCACTTCTCAGGAGGAACCTGGCGATTTGACAGGAGTGCCGGAGGAATATCATGATCTGCGCACGGTCTTCAGTCGGTCCCGAGCCAACTCCCTTCCTCCTCACCGGTCGTATGATTGTAGTATTGATCTCCTTCCGGGGACCACTCCTCCTCGGGGTAGACTATACTCTCTGTCGGCTCCCGAACGTAAGGCTCTCGAGGATTATTTATCTGTGTCTCTTGACGCCGGTACCATAGTGCCTTCTTCCTCTCCGGCCGGGCGGGGTTCTTTTTGTTAAGAAGAAGGACGGTACTCTGCGCCCCTGCGTGGATTATCGAGGGCTGAATGACATAACGGTTAAGAATCGTTATCCGCTTCCCTTATGTCATCAGCCTTCGAGATTCTGCAGGGAGCCAGGTGCTTTACTAAGTTGGACCTTCGTAACGCTTACCATCTCGTGCGCATCAGAGAGGGGGACGAGTGGAAAACGGCGTTTAACACTCCGTTAGGGCATTTTGAGTACCGGGTTCTGCCGTTTGGTCTCGCCAATGCGCCAGCTGTTTTTCAGGCATTAGTTAATGATGTTCTGAGAGACATGCTGAACATCTTTGTTTTTGTCTATCTTGACGATATCCTGATTTTTTCACCGTCACTCGAGATTCATGTTCAGCACGTTCGACGTGTTCTACAGCGCCTTTTAGAGAATTGTCTCTACGTAAAGGCTGAGAAGTGCTCTTTTCATGTCTCCTCCGTTACTTTTCTCGGTTCCGTTATTTCCGCTGAAGGCATTCAGATGGATTCCGCTAAGGTCCAAGCTGTCAGTGATTGGCCCGTTCCAAGGTCACGTGTCGAGTTGCAGCGCTTTTTAGGTTTCGCTAATTTCTATCGGCGTTTCATTCGTAATTTCGGTCAAGTTGCTGCCCCTCTCACAGCTCTTACTTCTGTCAAGACGTGTTTTAAGTGGTCCGGTTCCGCCCAGGGAGCTTTTGATCTTCTAAAAGAACGTTTACGTCCGCTCCTATCCTCGTTACTCCTGACGTCACTAGACAATTCATTGTCGAGGTTGACGCTTCAGAGGTAGGCGTGGGAGCCATTCTATCCCAGCGCTTCCAGTCTGACGATAAGGTTCATCCTTGCGCTTATTTTTCTCATCGCCTGTCGCCATCTGAGCGCAACTATGATGTGGGTAACCGTGAACTGCTCGCCATCCGCTTAGCCCTAGGCGAATGGCGACAGTGGTTGGAGGGGGCGACCGTTCCTTTTGTCGTTTGGACAGACCATAAGAACCTTGAGTACATCCGTTCTGCCAAACGACTTAATGCCCGTCAAGCTCGTTGGGCGTTGTTTTTCGCTCGTTTCGAGTTTGTGATTTCTTACCGTCCGGGTAGCAAAAACACCAAGCCTGATGCCTTATCCCGTCTGTTTAGTTCTTCTGTGGCTTCTACTGATCCCGAGGGGATTCTTCCTTATGGGCGTGTTGTCGGGTTGACAGTCTGGGGAATTGAAAGACAGGTTAAGCAAGCACTCACGCACACTGCGTCGCCGCGCGCTTGTCCTAGTAACCTCCTTTTTGTTCCTGTTTCCACTCGTCTGGCTGTTCTTCAGTGGGCTCACTCTGCCAAGTTAGCTGGTCATCCCGGTGTTCGAGGCACTCTTGCGTCTATTCGCCAGCGCTTTTGGTGGCCGACTCAGGAGCGTGACACGCGCCGTTTCGTGGCTGCTTGTTCGGACTGCGCGCAGACTAAGTCGGGTAACTCTCCTCCTGCCGGTCGTCTCAGACCGCTCCCCATTCCTTCTCGACCATGGTCTCACATCGCCCTAGACTTCATTACCGGTCTGCCTTTGTCTGCGGGGAAGACTGTGATTCTTACGGTTGTCGATAGGTTCTCTAAGGCGGCACATTTCATTCCCTCGCTAAACTTCCTTCCGCTAAGGAGACGGCACAAATCATTATCGAGAATGTGTTCAGAATTCATGGCCTCCCGTTAGACGCCGTTTCAGACAGAGGTCCGCAATTCACGTCACAGTTTTGGAGGGAGTTCTGTCGTTTGATTGGTGCGTCCGTCAGTCTCTCTTCCGGGTTTCATCCCCAGTCTAACGGTCAAGCAGAGAGGGCCAATCAGACGATTGGTCGCATACTACGCGGCCTTTCTTTCAGAAACCCTGCGTCTTGGGCAGAACAGCTCCCCTGGGCAGAATACGCTCACAACTCGCTTCCTTCGTCTGCTACCGGGTTATCTCCGTTTCAGAGTAGTCTGGGTTACCAGCCTCCTCTGTTCTCATCCCAGCTTTCCGAGTCCAGCGTTCCCTCCGCTCAAGCGTTTGTCCAACGTTGTGAGCGCACCTGGAGGAGGGTGAGGTCTGCACTTTGCCGTTACAGGGCACAGACTGTGAGAGCCGCCAATAAACGCAGGATTAAGAGTCCAAGGTATTGTTGCGGCCAGAGAGTGTGGCTTTCCACTCGCAACCTTCCTCTTACGACAGCTTCTCGTAAGTTGACTCCGCGGTTCATTGGTCCGTTCCGTGTCTCCCAGGTCGTCAATCCTGTCGCTGTGCGACTGCTTCTTCCGCGACATCTTCGTCGCGTCCATCCTGTCTTCCATGTCTCCTGTGTCAAGCCCTTTCTTCGCACCCCGTTCGTCTTCCCTCCCCCCCTCCCGTCCTTGTCGAGAGCGCACCTATTTACAAGGTACGTAAGATCATGGACATGCGTTCTCGGGGACGGGGTCACCAATACTTAGTGGATTGGGAGGGTTACGGTCCTGAGGAGAGGAGTTGGGTTCCGTCTCGGGACGTGCTGGACCGTTCGCTTATTGATGATTTCCTCCGTTGCCGCCAGGGTTCCTCCTCGAGTGCGCCAGGAGGCGCTCGGTGAGTGGGGGGGTACTGTCATGTTTTGTCATTGATTATCATGTCTTGTCCCTGTGCTTCCCCTTCTATTCGTTTCCCTCTGCTGGTCTTATTAGGTTCTTTCCCTCTTTCTATCCCTCTCTCTCCCCCTCCCTCTCTCACTCTCTCGCTCTCTCTTCTCTCTATCGTTCCGTTCCTGCTCCCAGCTGTTCCTATTCCCCTAATCAATCATTTAGTCTTCCCACACCTGTTCCCGATCCTTTTCCCTGATTAGAGTCCCTATTTCTCTCCTTGTTTTCCGTTCCTGCCCTGTCGGATCCTTGTCTATATTCACCGTGCTGTGTCTATGTTTTGCCCTGTCGTGTCGTGTTTCCCTCAGATGCTGCGTGGTGAGCAGGTGTCTGAGTCTGCTAGGTTCAAGTGCCTTCCCGAGGCAACCTGCAGTTCTTGATCATGTCTCCAGTCTGTTCTCGTCTTTACGAGTAGTATTATGCCTTTTGTTTTGTTAAGTATCTTACTGGATTAAAAACTCTGTTTTCGCCAAGTCGCTTTTGGGTCCTCATTCACCTGCATGACAAAAATGAAGTTGTGGTCAGCTTTTCCGAAAGGAGGGCGGGGCAGGGCCTTATATGCGTCGCGGAAGTTAGAGTAACAATGATCCAAGTTTTTTCCAGCCCTGGTTGCGCAATCGATATGCTGATACAATTTAGGGAGTCTTGTTTTCAGATTAGCCTTGTTAAAATCCCCAGCTACAATGAATGCAGCCTCAGGATTTATGGATTCCAGTTTGCAAAGAGTCAAATAAAGTTCATTCAGAGCCATCGATGTGTCTGCTTGGGGGGGAATATATACGGCTGTGATTATAATCGAAGAGAATTCTCTTGGTAGATAATGCGGTCGACATTTGATTGTGAAGAATTCTAAATCAGGTGAACAGAAGGATTTGAGTTCCTGTATGTTTCTTTGATCACACCACGTCTCGTTAGCCATAAGGCATACGCCCCCGCCCCTCTTCTTACCAGAAAGATGTTTGTTTCTGTCGGCGCGATGCGTGGAGAAACCCGCTGGCTGCACCGCCTCCGATAGCGTCTCTCCAGTGAGCCATGTTTCCGTGAAGCAAAGAACGTTACAGTCTCTGATGTCCCTCTGGAATGCTACCCTTGCTCGGATTTCATCAACCTTGTTGTCAAGAGACTGGACATTGGCGAGAAGAATGCTAGGGAGTGGTGCACGATGAGCCCGTCTCCGGAGTCTGACCAGAAGACCGCCTCGTTTCCCTCTTTTACGGAGTCATTTTTTTGGGTCGCCGCATGGGATCCATTCCGTTGTCCTGGTTGGAAGGCAGAACACAGGATCCGCGTCGCGAAAATCATATTCTTGGTCGTACTGATGGTGAGTTGACGCTGATCTTATATTCAGTAGTTCTTCTCGACTGTATGTAATGAAACCTAAGATGACCTGGGGTACTAATGTAAGAAATAACACGTAAAAAAACAAAAAACTGCATAGTTTCCTAGGAACGCGAAGCGAGGCGGCCATCACTGTCGGCACCGGAACTATAAGCTCCTTCAGATGTATCCTTCCTTAGGCTTCCTGGGAGTTGACAGCTCCTCCACAGCAGCGTTTAGACTGAGTGTTGGCCCTATAAAGAGAGCACAAATTGTTACAGTGACAAAGGGGCCCTTCTCTTCAGCGCTGCAGGCTAATGGACAGCACAACTCTCTCTCTCTTTCTCCCAGATCCATGGAATCATTACTCCCAGGCTACTAATTGACAGGGGCTGTGCTTAGTGAAAAGAGAGTCTTCTGGAGTTCAGCATTTAAAACACACTTACTGCACACACACACAAAAACATAGTCACTGCTGTGTGCGTGTGTGTGTGCGTGCGGGTATGTATGTGTAAGCGTGCCTCTGCGTGTGTTGCATGCATGTGCTCTACACAAGCCCTTTTCAGCCAAAAACAGTGACATTGAAACAAACAGTAGAAATCTAGAGATATTGGCTACCTGCAGTGTGGTGTTGTGTGTATCTCCGAAGCTCTGCTGAAGACACAGACAGACAGACTGCCTGCCTAGCTCTGAAGCTCTGCTGAATACACAGACAGACAGACTGCCTGCCTAGCTCTGAAGCTCTGCTGAAGACACAGACAGACAGACTGCCTGCCTAGCTCTGAAGCTCTGTTGAAGACACAGACAGACAGACTGCCTGCCTAGCTCTGAAGCTCTGCTGAAGACACAGACAGACAGACAGACTGTCTGCCTAGCTCTGAAGCTCTGCTGAAGACAGACAGACAGACTGCCTGCCTAGCTCTGAAGCTCTGCTGAAGACAGACAGACAGACTGCCTGCCTAGCTCTGAAGCTCAGGTGGTTTTAATAGAAGGGTGTTTCATTAGACGGAGTGGTGCGTGGCAGAAATACATGGCAGGACTTTGATCTGTGTGGTGTTTTTCTGTGTGTGGAGCTCAGTGGAGGTGAGAACATGAACCAGCCTCTTTCATATTTAATGAGTGAAGATGGGGCTAAGGAAGGGAGAGGAGAGGAGCTATTCCCTAGGGCTGTCAACCCACTCCTAGCAGACTCACATATCAGTCACAGCACATGTTAGTGAGTTCGTTTTTGTGGCTGGTGGGGGCAGGGAGTGGTGTGTGGTAGTGTGTGTGTGTGTGTGTGTGTGTGTGTGTGTGTGTGTGTGTGTTTGTGTGTGTGTGTGTGTGTGTGTGTGTGTGTGTGTGTGTGTGTGTGTGTGTGTGTGTGTGTGTGTGTGTGTGTGTGTGTGTGTGTGTGTGTGTGTGTGTGTGTGTGTGTGTGTGTCGGGGAGGGGGGGCTTCCGTGTGTTGAATAGTATATGTGTGTGAGTAAAAGGAAGAGACATATGGCATGCATGTGCTTGTATTGATGTATTGTGACTTACTGTGCATGTGTATGACAATGGAGCCAGGGATGTTAATATGAAGGACTCACAAATAAATGTGTGTGTCCAAGTTCTTGCGATTGTGTATGTGTGTGTGTGTGTCATTTTATTTTTTATTTCACCTTTATTTAACCAGGTAGGCAAGTTGAGAACAAGTTCTCATTTACAATTGCGACCTGGCCAAGATAAAGCAAAGCAGTTCGACACATACAACGACACAGAGTTACACATGGAGTAAAACAAACATACAGTCAATAATACAGTAGAAACAAGTCTATATACGATGTGAGCAAATGAGGTGAGATAAGTAAAGGCAAAAAAGGCCATGGTGGCAAAGTAAATACAATATAGCACGTAAAACACTGGAATGGTAGATTTGCAGTGGAAGAATGTGCAAAGTAGAAATAGTGGTGTGCAAAGGAGCAAAATAAATCAAATGAAATAAATACAGTAGGGAAAGAGGTAGTTGTTTGGGCTAAATTATAGGTGGGCTATGTACAGGTGCAGTAATCTGTGAGCTGTTCTGACAGCTGGTGCTTAAAGCTAGTGAGGGAGATAAGTGTTTCCAGTTTCAGAGATTTCTGTAGTTCATTCCAGTCATTGGCAGCAGAGGACTGGAAGGAGAGGTGGCCAAAGAAAGAATTGGTTTTGGGGGTGACCAGAGAGGTGTGTGTGTGTGTGTGTGTGTGTGTGTGTGTGTGTGTGTGTGTGTGTGTGTGTGTGTGTGTGTGTGTGTGTGTGTGTGTGTGTGTGTGTGTGTGTGTGTGTGTGTGTGTGTGTGTGTGTGTGTGTGTGTGTGTGTGTGTGTGTGTGTGTGTGCCAGCCTATTTCTGAATCATCATGGAGGTCCTGAAAGCCTGTGGACGGTACATTATCACCCCATTCTGACTGTTATTTGTGGTCAGGAGATATTATCTCTACTCTCCTGATTAGTCCAGCACAGTCTCTCTCTCTCTCTCTCTCTCTCTCTCTCTCTCTCTCTCTCTCTCTCTCTCTCTCTCTCTCTCTCTCTCTCTCTCTCTCTCTCTCTCTCTCTCTCTCTCTCTCTCTCTCTCTCTCTCTCTCTCTCTCTCTCTCTCTCTCTCTCTCTCTCTCTCTGTGTGTGTGTGATTAGAGCGGCTCTCACTCTGGACCAGCCTCATAGCCTTAGATGGAATCAGGCTCAGTCAATGGACCAGAGTGAGAGGCGAGGGAGAATGAGAAAGGGGAGAGAGAGAGGCAGAACAATCCTGTCAGACATGAATGATGGGAGGAGGTCAGGGTTTGGGAGAGATCCACTTTGATCACAAATAACAAACACAGTGTGCTGAACCTACTGTATACCCCTGGTGAAATAGAGAGAGAGGGAGGCTGATCAAACAATTCCCTGATGAAGATGCACTTGGAGTGGAGGTTGGGTTAGTGACCTCTGTAGTGTGAGTCAGCTTTAGCCCAAGTACTTAGCCACATAGATAGAGTTACTTTCAGCCATATTGAGTGTACCCACGAGTGTTCCAGTAAAGTTGATGTGGTGTGAGGGGCTTTACCATTCTAGTAATTATATTTCTATGGACACAGCTCCCTCCACCCTCTATATTGTGAGTTACAAATCAGTTTCACATTGAGTTTTCCTGGTTAGGTCATGAAGTGTCCCTAGGCCTAGTCATATTATATTTGTATTTATAACTAGGCTTGGGCAGAATACCATATATATCATATACCGGGCTATTTGGAAATATCCACTGGAGGGTTTTTCAATACCATTGAAACTAATTCTTTGATGTATTTTTTTATCAGTTTTTACAGCAACTTTTTTTTCTCCACAATTTTCGATCTTGTCTCATCACTGCAACTCCCCAATGAGCTCGAGAGAGAGGAGAAGGTGGAGTCATGCGTCCTCCGAAACATGACCTGCCAAACCGCGCTCCTTAACATCTGCCAGCTTAACCCAGAAACCAGCCGCACCAATGTGTCGGAGGAAACATCGTTCATCTGGCGGCCGGGGTCAGCCCGCAGGCAGGTTAAGCCTCACCGGCCAAACCCTCCCCAGACCGGGATGACTCTGGGCCAATTGTGCGTCGTCCTATGGGACTCCCGGCCACGGCTGGTTGTGGCACAGCCCGAATGAACCCGGGTCTGTAGTAACTCCTAAGACTGCTGCGCCACCTGGGAGGCCCTACCTCATCTTTTTTAAATGATGAGTCACTCACTGTTGTGCAGCACATACTAGGTGATCTATATCCTGATATATGTAGTTACACTATGGAACAACTAAATGTTTGCCAGCTAGATATCTAATAACTATTAAGTTAACTTTCTAAAATATGCTAAAGCTGTGCAGTTGTGCATTTGGTTTGCTAACTTAGTAGCTAGTTATCTAGCTAGCTAGATAGCTAAGCGGTTAGCTTCTTGCAATCAAGCTCCTCTTGGTAACAGCAGATAATTCCCTCCTTGATCAAGAGTCAACATTTGTTTTGTGCATGCAGCAAATTTTGAGTAGCATTTTTGAGTTACTTGTATAACTTTATCAGCTGGGATGTCTATCATGCAAATAGCTTATGTCAGAGACTGTATAAATTCGTTAGCATTTAGCTAGCATTCGCTATGAGATTTTACATGTAATTGTTAGCATTGCTAACCAGTATTATCGAATATCCCGGGATGGAACAAGGTCGGTATGAAGGTATGAATTCCTGGATACCGACCCAAGCCTATTTATAATACTTTCCTTGATGCCACAGTGGTGGCTCATCATATCAGAGTAGATACAATGTGTAGGAACACCTGCACCATCAACACCGACATGACTGAAGTTATGGCATTCTACGTTCCACTCAAATGTTTATTTTGGTCCACGACAGTTGACAGCTACTGTGTTAGATCCACAGTCAGTCTATTCTGAGACCCCACTGTAATGGTGTAATGTGTTTCAGTTAAATATTGTGTGGGCTAAGGGGCCCAGGAGCTATGTACGTGCTCCCGATACAAACATTTAAACTATATCCAAACATCGCTGGCTTCATAACTGAATATTTACAACATAGAAATGATGGCAGGACATGAATATTTAAAATCACCCCAATTCAAACCACTCCATCTATCAGTGTGTTTGGTGTAGTGTGAGAGTTCAGGAGATGGTTGGTGTAGACCTGTGGGGCCATATTGACAATGATTAAGTAACCTTTGGCCCGCTGCTTGAGAAACAGCCATTCTCCTTCACACTCATGAATTTTGGATCTGAATTTTGATTGCAAATGCTGATGGGGTTATCATGTGTCTTGTCTCTTAAGTTTGTCCAAATGTTTTGACAGTGTTTGCAAGTCTGGAGGCTCATAGACCTCACCAAGTATTCAGTAACTAGCACAGCTACCATAGAGCATAATAAATCATTTTCAGATTTAGCGTAGTCAATTAAGATTTTATAATTCATCTCAAATTCTCTGTAATAAATGACCATACAATAATGTTGTGATCAAAATTGCCTGATGAATATATTGTTCTGTGAATCGACATGCTGTCCCCCGGCCTGTTGACTGACTAGTATGTCGTTGTGCTTGTCTCTTCCACAGAGCTGCCGTATGGCTGGGAGAAGATCGATGACCCTATTTATGGAAGCTACTATGTGGAGTAAGTCTGGACTCACTGCTTTAATATTTAATGACTATTTTGATTTCCAGTTTAACCAAGTTGAATTCTTCCCAAAGGGTCGACACAGCTGTATTCAGACAAAGACATGTTTCCACCACTACAAGTATATATACTCCACTTCAGACACTCCTCCTTCTCTCCAATCCTTACATCTTATGGTTCCACAGGAAGACGAAGTGAGAGAGTAATAAACCGTTCTGTCTCCCTTAATTAAGGTGACCTGACCTGACCTCAACCCCTCCTTCACCTAATCCACAGATGTCCATCAGCTTCCCCTATAGCAATCATGTGAACTCCTCCCGTCCACCCAACACATTCCAAAGCCATCTGTCTTTCCTTAGAGAACCATTAACCTCTGACATAAAAACCAGTCTCTTCCACTCCTTTATATACTATGCTTATGCGTATACCAATGTTCAAAGTTTACCCCGAATCCAACACGGTGTTGCCCCGTGTTATGTTTCCACTGTCCTGTGTTTGTCAGAGTCATTAACACTGTACAGGGCTGTGGCCAGGTACCTGTTTACATGCGCAAGTTTATGTGTGTGTGTGTGTGTGTGTGTGTGTGTGTGTGTGTGTGTGTGTGTGTGTGTGTGTGTGTGTGTGTGTGTGTGTGTGTGTGTGTGTGTGTGTGTGTGTGTGTGTGTGTGTGTGTGTGTGTGTGTGTGTGTGTGTGTGTGTGTGTGTGTGTGTGTGTGTGTGTGTGTGTGTGTGTGTGTGTGTGTGTGTGTGTGCGCGCCATCTTTGTGCAATGGTGAGGTGTCTCTGTCTTCTCTATTGAACCAAATGTACCCTTCCTTTTCTGGACGTGTCCTTTCTCCTGCTGGATGCGCACTAGTTCCCCTAGTCCAGGGAGAGGAGAGGAGGTCTATTTATAGCCTGGCTGGAGAGGGAGTTTGGCTGGCTGGCTGGCCGTGTTCTATTCTCTATCCCCAAGAAAGACCAGAACACTGTGCCTGCCTTGCCTACACTCCCTCTCTCCCTCTGCCATGTAGAAATCCCATATCCCCAGGCAACCACTGAGCCATCGCACGCACGCACACTAGCGCCATACCTGACCCTGCCAAGTTCAATAATTATGTCTCACTGCCTGGCTGTAGCGTTGAGTTAACCTAATATCTCAGGAAGAAACAGAGGGTGTGTAGGCCGCTGTTCGCTGTTCGTACCTACAGAAGCATTATTCCTCCAGTCTCGCACCGTCCAGGAGGACATGTCGAAATGATGATTAATTACTTCACACTTTCAAAATTAAAGTATTTGTAATTATTGACTAAATTAACACTGACAGAATGTTTCAAGAAAATACACTCAAGGAGTCATCTTTTTTCGTGAACCCAGAAATACTAAATGATTCCTAATGCTGATTACAGGAAGCTGCTGATTTCAGTAGAATGGGACCTAATTGGGCGTTTGTTCATTTTTTTCTTAGCCAAGCCATCCTGCAGCTCCATTACATAATACTAGTGATACTAAGGCTATTGAATGAATCATCGTAGCACAGCACTGTGCATCCAGCTCTTTACAGAGGGAGATGAGGAAGAGGATGAGGAGGTGGATACTACAGAGAGCACAGTGGAATGTTGTACCTTTCTTTCTCTGTAGCCACATAAACAGGCGGACACAGTTTGAGAACCCAGTCTTGGAAGCCAAGAGGAGAGTCCAGCAACACCAGCAAATGCAAGAGCAGGGTCTGTCCTCGCTGCCCCTACCTACTATCTACAGAGGTAAGGCACCCTCTACCTCTACCCAATGTGTTAAACGTTTGTGAATGATTCTTGTGTGTAGATGTTTTTAGCTCTAGGGAAATGTCTGTCGTCTTTGTGTGTGTGTGCATCACTCATTCTTCACAACTCTCTTTTCTTTGCTAACACTTTGCTAACACTTTGCTAACACTTTGCTAACACTTTGCTAACACTTTGCTAACACCAGCTTCTCTGTTCAGCACACATTTACCACCCCACTAAGTTCATCGAGGCTGTCTGAGGTAAAACATGCTGTGTATGTTGAGAGGGTTTGTCTCCGTGTTAAATTGGCCTCTATGAGTGAAGGGGTTTGTCTCCATGGTTACCCGTCCTGTACGCTGCAAAGTGAAGGCTCTCTCTCCCCCTAAGTGACAGCAGAGAGGGTAAAAAATGAATATTTCCACACATATAAACAAGGAGATAAAAAGGAAGTTTACTTGTGAGAGCATCAGACATTGAGTGGACTACTGTATCTCTGTCACAGTGGTAGAGGAGGTCCCACTCTCCGCCACGTTACCCAGAGCCACCCTGGCCCACATCGGCCCGGCCCCGGAGCGCTGCCAGAGCCTCAGCGACCTCTCCCAGTCCCTCCCCCCGGGCCACCGGGTGTCGCTGTTGGGCCTGCACACCCACACACCCCCTGCCTCCATCACCAACTCCCCACTGCAGCGCCCCCACCGTGCGCGGAGGGATACGTCGTGCTGCCCACACCTGCACCTCCACCAGTCGCTGCACGCCTTCGTGGTAGAGCCGGCTGCTGTGGGTTGTAGCCCCCTGTGGTGCTCTCTCAGTAAGTAGGGCAGTGAGTAGTAATACAGGCTTGTTCTTCTTCTGCCTGCACTGAGCTGCCGCGCTCTCTTTTCAAAGCATGCCTGCTCCCCCGGCAGACCCACGCTGGATCCCTCCTCATCTCAGGCGCTCGACTCGCTGCTCGACATGTTTGATGGCGCTACACTACGTTGTGTCTTCCCCTCCTTACGTCTGGCGGCAGGCAGTAGAAACTGTAAACACCCTGCTCTATGTCTGGACGCCTGACAACAAACGTTGGCTTTAAGCAAACAGAGAGAGACGGGTGTGTGCCCCCTTCTTGCCTTCCAAGGTGAACGGAGGGCAGATTGAATTGAGTGTGGCAAACCCTCGTTGGCTGAGTTTTCCCCTTTGCCGTGCCAGAGACTATTTCATGAATCCTGGCCTTCCACCTTTTGGTTCCCTGAGCATTGTTTTTTGGGCGGATGAAACGAGCTCGTGACTCTTCAGTGTTCCAACTCCCAACAGCATGTTGTTCCAGAATGTGAAGATCTCTCACCTGCTTCCCCTCACCCCTCTGAGAAGGGAAATATACCAAGCTACTCCCATGGATGCTGATTATTCCTTGATTTTCTGCACTGTGTTTTTGCTCCAGCCTCTGGGTGTGTATTCAGCTAACAGAACCCTGGCGTCGGATGGGAGTGGAAGTGATGACAGTTTACATGGCTGCAGACGTTCAGTGGAAGGTCCTTGGCTGTGGCAGCTTGGAGCTGGAGCAAACTCCGTCCCACCGGCATAAGTCAGCACCCACCCCTCGCTGTTCTAACCCTGCCTACCTCTCCACCTACCCAGAGAGTATCCCTGTGTTCATGCAGCCCCTCCACCAAACAAGCCTCACCGCTACCATCCTATTGAATGATAAAATGGCCTTGCATCAGCATTTGTGGTGCATCATGCTCGCTTTGTCAAGGTCGAAGTATGATGTATGTGTGTATATTGTTTATTGATTGTGTGTGTGTATATTGTTTATTGATTGTGTGTGTGTGTGTGTGTGTGTGTGTGTGTGTGTGTGTGTGTGTGTGTGTGTGTGTGTGTGTGTGTGTGTGTGTGTGTGTGTGTGTGTGTGTGTGTGTGTGTGTGTGTGTGTGTGTGTGTGTGTGTGTGTGTGTGTGTGTGTGTGTGTGTGTGTGTGTGTGTGTGTGTGTGTCCCTGCACACTTGTACTTGTGTGTGTTGTGTCTGCCTGCCTGCGTGCCTGTCTGTCCGTCCCTCCGTCTGTGTGTATGTGTGTGTTCTCCCTTACAGAGAAGCCGCTGTTCACACGGGACGCCACCCAGCTGAAGGGCAGCTTCCTGTCCACGGCCCTGCAGAAGAGCAACATGGGTTTTGGCTTCACCATCATCGGAGGAGACGAGCCAGATGAGTTCCTGCAGGTCAAGAGTGTCATACCTGACGGCCCCGCTGCACAGGACGGAAAGATGGACACAGGTAAAACTGACCTCGTCTGAAAGATGGACACAGGTAAAACTGACCTCGTCTGAAAGATGGACACAGGTAAAACTGACTAGTCTGAAAGATGGACACAGGTAAAACTGAACTAGTCTGAAAGATGGACACAGGTCAAACTGAACTAGTCTGAAAGATGGACATAGGTCAAACTGAGTTAGTCTGAAAGATGGACACAGGTCAAACTGAACTAGTCTGAAAGATGGACACAGGTCAAACTGAACTAGTCTGAAAGATGGACACAGGTCAAACTAAACTAGTCTGAAAGATGGACACAGGTCAAACTGAACTAGTCTGAAAGATGGACACAGGTCAAACTGAACTAGTCTGAAAGATGGACACAGGTCAAACTGAGCTAGTCTGAAAGATGGACACAGGTCAAACTGAGCTAGTCTTTGTCCTATAGTCGTGACCCAGCAGGAGAGATTCTCTTTCTCTCCCCCTCTCTCTCTCTCTCTCTCTCTATGGTGGTGACCCAGCAGGAGAGCTCATCTCCCTCTCTCTCTCTCTCTCTCTCTCTCTCTCTCTCTCTCTCTCTCTCTCTCTCTCTCTCTCTCTCTCTCTCTCTCTCTCTCTCTCTGTCTCTGTCTCTGTCTCTGTCTCTGTCTCTCTCTGTCTCTCTCTGTCTCTCTCTCTCTGTCTCTCTCTGCACATGTGTGTGCCTGTTGGGTGCCTGTTGGGTGCGTATGAGTGTGTGTGTGTATGTGTGTGCGTGTGTGCCTGCGGGGCTGTGTTTGTCCATTAATCACTGTAAGGATTTTCTGAACACCATAACTCCTGGCCCTGCCTGTGCTCCCCGGGCTGCGTGGGACACACACACACACACACACACACACACACACACACACACACACTGAGAAACTGGCCAACTGCACTAAAAGTCATCAGGGGAATATAACTCTGGAAGTCATGTGAATGCTCTCTGCATGACTCTGTGTATTTATAAACTACTCTGCATGGCCCTGTGTATTTATAAACTACTCTGCATGGCCCTGTGTATTTATAAACTACTCTGCATGGCCCTGTGTATTTATAAACTACTCTGCATGGCCCTGTGTATATATAAACTACTCTGCATGGCCCTGTGTATATATAAACTACTCTGCATGGCCCTGTGTATTTATAAACTACTCTGCATGGCCCTGTGTATATATAAACTACTCTGCATGGCCCTGTGTATTTATAAACTACTCTACATGGCCCTGTGTATTTATAAACTACTCTGCATGGCCCTGTGTATTTATAAACTACTCTGCATGGCCCTGTGTATTTATAAACTACTCTGCATGGCCCTGTGTATATATAAACTACTCTTCATGGCCCTGTGTATATATAAACTACTCTGCATGGCCCTGTGTATTTATAAACTACTCTGCATGGCCCTGTGTATTTATAAACTACTCTGCATGGCCCTGTGTATTTATAAACTACTCTGCATGGCCCTGTGTATTTATAAACTACTCTGCATGGCCCTGTGTATATATAAACTACTCTGCATGGCCCTGTGTATTTATAAACTACTCTGCATGGCCCTGTGTATTTATAAACTACTCTGCATGGCCCTGTGTATTTATAAACTACTCTGCATGGCCCTGTGTATTTATAAACTACTCTGCATGGCCCTGTGTATTTATAAACTACTCTGCATGACCCTGTGTATTTATAAACTACTCTGCATGGCCCTGTGTATTTATAAACTACTCTGCATGGCCCTGTGTATATATAAACTACTCTGCATGGCCCTGTGTATTTATAAACTACTCTTCATGGCCCTGTGTATTTATAAACTACTCTGCATGGCCCTGTGTATTTATAAACTACTCTGCATGGCCCTGTGTATATATAAACTACTCTGCATGGCCCTGTGTATTTATAAACTACTCTGCATGGCCCTGTGTATATATAAACTACTCTTCATGGCCCTGTGTATTTATAAACTACTCTGCATTACTGGACTGGACCAAGTGCAGTATTTTTCCTGACTCATTCATCAGTGCTGACCTGGTTGTACTGTACAATACTGTACTATATTGTACTGTACTATACTGTACTGTAGTATACTGTACAATACTATACTATATTGTACTGTACTATACTGTACTGTATAGTGTTGGCTGATACAGTAGTTGATGTTGATGGGTTGTTGATGGGTTGTTTCAGGTCAGACTAGATGGTACATTTTACATTGTGAGATGATCATATGTTTTATGTGCCACAATGTATCATGTGGAAGTATTAATCAAATCAAATCAAATGTATTTGTATAGCCCTTCGTACATCAGCAGATATCTCAAAGTGCTGTACAGAAACCCAGCCTAAAACCCCAAACAGCAAGCAATGCAGGTGTAGAAGCACGGTGACTAGGAAAAACTCCCTAGAAAGGCCAAAACCTAGGAAGAAACCTAGAGAGGAACCAGGCTATGAGGGGTGGCCAGTCCTCTTCTGGCTGTGCCGGGTGGAGATTATAACAGAACATGGCCAAGATGTTCAAATGTTCATAAATGACCAGCAAGGTCAAATAATAATAATCACAGTAGCTGTCCTCAGGTGCTGAACAGTTGAAACTGGAGTAGCAGCACGGCCAGGTGGACTGGGGACAGCAAGGAGTCCTCATGCCAGGTAGTCCTGAGGCATGGTCCTAGGGCTCAGGTCCTCCGAGAGAAAGAGAGAATTAGAGAGAGCATACTTAAATTCACACAGGACACCGGATAAGACAGAAGAAGTACTCCAGATATAACAAACTGACCCTAGCCCCCCGACACATAAACTACTGCAGCATAAATACTGGAGGCTGAGACAGGAGGGGTCGGGAGACACTGTGGCCCCATCCGATGATACCCCTGGACAGGGCCAAACGGGAAGGATATAACCCCACCCACTTTGCCAAAGCACAGCCCCCACACTACTAGAGGGATATCTTCAACCGCCAACTTACCATCCTGAGACAAGGCAGAGTATAGCCCACAAAGAGCCACGGCACAACACAAGGGGGGGGGGGGATCAGGAAGATCACATCAGTGACTCAACCCACTCAAGTGACACACCCCTCCTAGGGACGGCATGAAAGAGCACCAGTAAGCCAGTGACTCAGCCCCTGTAATAGAGTTGGAGGCAGAGAATCCCAGTGGAAAGAGGGGAACCGGCCAGGCAGAGACAGCAAGGGTGGTTCGTTGCTCCAGAGCCTTTCCATTCACTTTCACACTCCTGGGCCAGACTACACTCAATCATATGACCCACTGAAGAGATGAGTCTTCAGTAAAGACTTAAAGGTTGAGACCGAGTCTGCGTCTCTCACATGGGTAGGCAGGCCATTCCATAAAAATGGAGGTCTATAGGAGAAAGCCCTGCCTCCAGCTGTTTGGAAATTCTAGGGACAATTAGGAGGCCTGCGTCTTGTGACCATAGCGTACGTGTAGGTATGTACGGCAGGACCAAATCAGAGAGATAGGTAGGAGCAAGCCCATGTAATGCTTTGTAGGTTATCAGCAAAACCTTGAAATCAGCCCTTGCCTTAACAGGAAGCCAGTGTAGGGAGGCTAGCACTGGAGTAATATGATCACATTTTGGGGTTCTAGTCAGGATTCTAGCAGCCGTGTTTAGCACCAACTGAAGTTTATTTAGTGCTTTATCCGGGTAGCCGGAAAGTAGATCATTGCAGTAGTCTAACGTGTTTCATTGAAATGTACAGCTGTGTGTCATCCGCATACCAGTGAAAGTTAACATTATGTTTTCGAATGACATCCCCAAGAGGTAAAATATATAGTGAAAACAATAGTGGTCCTAAAATGGAACCTTGAGGAACACCGAAATTTGCAGTTGATTTGTCAGAGGACAAACCATACACAGAAACAAACAGATATCTTTCCGACAGATAAGATCAAAAGCAGTACTAAGGTCTAGGAGCACAAGGACAGATGCAGAGCCTTGGTCTGATGCCATTAAAAGGTCATTTACCACCTACACAAGTGCAGTCTCAGTGCAATGATGGGGTCTAAAAACAGACTGAAGCATTTCAGCATTTCAAACATATTACAATATATGATACACTTTATTATTTATTAGCTTATTAAAAATCTAGCTGAGTCAGACCATTACTGCTGTTCCAGCTGGCAAATAGGCATTATTACTTAGGTGGTGTACAGATCATTTTCCTTTACTTGGCGATCAACCTTTACTTGGTGATACTTCATAAATTCCCAACTTGGAAGATAACGTATGTCTTCTAAACTGCCATGGATAGTTGCAGCTGGTTGAATTTAGAAAATTCTTCTTTATTCAATTAAATTCATTTTTTGTTCCATGATGTAATCCAACACCGCCATCTTGTCTATTTCAAATATTTTCAAATCTCATTGAGACAGGTGGGTGTCCACCCCAAAATGTCTTGTGTAATGACCGTGACCTAGAAATCAATCGTCATGTTGAATGGCATTCACCTGTCTCAATCAATGAGAAGATTTGAAATAGACAAGATGTCAGTGTACACATGGTTGGTTGTGTTACTTCAGGAAATTAAAACTTGTAAAATGACGGAGCATTTTCTAAATTCAAACAAACCACCTACAACTATCCATGGAAGTTTTGAAAACATGCGTTTCTTTCAAGTTGGGAATTGAGGAAGTATTGCCAAGTAAAGTTTGCAATAATGCCTACCAGCCAGCTGGAACAGATCAGTAATGGTCTGATTAGGCAATACTTTGTATAGCTAGGTATACTATCTATTCTGTGGTCCTCCCAACATCCTCCTAACATCCTTTCCCCTTTATCTCCTCTCTTATCTTCTCCTCCTCTCTTCTCCTCTCTCTTCTCCTCCTCTCTTCTTCTCCTCTCTTCTATTCTCCTCTCTTCTTCTCCTCTCTTCTTCTCCTCTCTTCTTCTCCTCTCTTCTTCTCCTCTCTTCTATTCTCCTCTCTTCTTCTCCTCTCTTCTATTCTCTTCTCTCTTCTTCTCCTCTCTTCTTCTCCTCTCTTCTTCTCCTCTCTTCTTCTCCTCTCTTCTATTCTCTCTCTCTTCTATTCTCTTCTTCTTCTCCTCTCTCTTCTTCTCTTCTCTCTTCTCTTCTCTCTCTTCTTCTTCTCTTCTCTCTCTTCTTCTCCTCTCTTCTATTTCTCCTCTCTTCTTCTCTCCTCTCTTCTTCTCCTCTCTTCTTCTCCTCTCTTCTTCTCCTCTCTTCTTCTCTTCTTCTATTCTCCTCTCTTCTTCTCCTCTCTTCTTCTCCTCTCTTCTATTCTCCTCTCTTCTTCTCCTCTCTTCTTCTCCTCTCTTCTATTCTTCTCCTCTCTTCTCTCTCCTCTCTTCTTCTCCTCTCTTCTTCTCCTCTCTTCTTCTCTCCTCTCTTCTCTTCTCTATTCTCTCTTCTTATCCTCTCTTCTATTCTCCTCTCTTCTTCTCCTCTTCTTCTTCTCCTCTCTTCTATTCTCCTCTCTTCTATTCTTCTCTATTCTCCTCTCTCTTCTCCTCTCTTCTTCTCCTCTCTTCTTCTCCTCTCTTCTATCTTCTATTCTTCCTCCTCTTCTCCTCTCTTCTTCTCCTCTCTTCTATTCTCCTCTCTTCTATTCTCCTCTCTTCTATTCTCCTCCTCTCTTCTCCTCCTCTCTTCTTCTCCTCTCTTCTTCTCCTCTCTTCTATTTCTTCTCTTCTCCTCCTCTTCTTCTCCTCTCTTCTATTCTCCTCCTCTCTTCTTTCTCTCTTCTCTCTTCTATTCTTCTTCTCTTCTCTCTTCTATTCTCCTCTTCCTCTCTTCTTCTCCTCTCTTCTATTCTCTCTCTCCTCTCTTCTTCTCCTCTCTTCTATTCTCCTCCTCTCTTCTCTCCTCTTCTTCTCCTCTCTTCTATTCTCCTCTCTTCTATTCTCCTCCTCTCTTCTCCTCCTCTCTTCTCCTCCTCTATCCCTCCAGACTCAGTGGCCTAGTTAAAATGTGTTGGATTCTAGCAGCACATAGTTAATAGAGAGGGAGAGAGGGAAACCAAGCTTGTGGAAGTGTGAAATTCCCAATTTCAGAAGGATTATTTGTCGCTCTGTGTCCGTACACACACACACACACACACACACACACACACACACACACACACACACACACACACACACACACACACACACACACACACACACACACACACACACACACACACACACACACACACACACACACACTCACACCACTTCTGCTTCGCTACATGGTTCCAGGCCCAGAGAAATGTGTTGAGGAAAAACATATGATACCATCTCTTTCAGCGGGGACACAGTGGTTAGATGTGTCACTGTATTTGTTAGAGGGAAACCACAGTATTTTTCATGTTAAAGTAAGTGACCTTATACAGTGACCTGGAATGTACAGTATTGGAGGAGGATAAAGTGACACGGTATGTGATGGGGTTCATTGACATAGCGTTGGGTTCATACAATCAAACCAATAGCAACGTACCTTTGTTTCCACAACTAAACCCACACACGTACCCTTATCTAAAAACTTAAAGCATCTGCCTGTGAAGAGAAGCTACCTACTATTCTTAAAGGTGACTCACCACCTGGATTCGGTCTTATGGAGCAAAATTTGAAATGGTGTATTTTACATTGGATACAAGTAGAGCAACAGAATGGTATATCATACGCTAAAATGGTATATCATACACTAAAATGGTATATCATACACTAAAATGGTATATCATACACTGCATTTTTGAGGAACTTTGGGAAAGTAATTCTGTTTTGAAGGTTTGATAAACCTGTAAACTCACTTTTGAGAAAATGACCTTTGAATATTTTGGTATGTAGTGAAGAGCTCTTTTTTTGTCTACACCTATTCAGCATCGTTCACACCCCCTTAAGCTTTAGTCCCACCTATCTCGTTTCGCTCTTGGAACGTTCTGAGCGCACACTAGACTCTCTGACGATGATTTGTTTACCTCTGGATAACATGAAAACAGCCTAACCAGCTCTGCTGGCAACAATTTCATTAAAGTGTTCAACGGGTGTTGTACACTTTAGCTAAAGACATGTAGCTAGCTAGCTAGGTAAACAATGGACCTAGCTAGGTAAACAACGTGTACAATCACACATGTCACGTAAGCTAACGAGCCAGCCAGCTAAACTTATCTAGGTAAACAACAATGAACACAGTGCCAAATCATGTCGTTACTACCTTGCATGAATATGCTGGGAGCTAACCAACCAGGTTCAATGATAGCTAGCTAACATTAGGCTCTAACTAGAAAAGCAAACGGCTCTGGGATACCACTAATAACGTCAGCTAGGGAGCCAACCAGCTAACATTAGCTAGCTAGCTAACAGTACAGTTTAGCTTGAAATGAAACCACTTTCTGTCCAAATTAGAAACGTGTCATATCTGAAAATGTAGCTAGGTAACGCTAGACTATCTTACCCTTATACATTGTCATACATGATGGAGACGTCTCCCTGTCACGGATGCCATGCCACGGTTGTCCTTAGTTTGAAGATATGATCCAGAGACAGGTGTTTTCTCCATCTCTTTAGCTACCATACTCTAATTCCACTGATTTCTAAACTTGATCCTCCAGAAAGTGGAGAGCAAGACTTAGCCAGCTCCACTACACAATAAATGTTTTAAAAGCCGAGTTAGACAGGATTACCAACACAGAAGCCTCTATATGGCAGACCAATACGAACTCCTCTCACGGCATGTCCAGCCCACTCATTATCTCATCCAGTCATGGCTAGTGGGAAGATTGCTGTCTTTTTCTGTGGCTTAACCAACAGGGCTCGTAATTTTATTTTTTTATTCGTATTTACAGATGGCATACAAGTTTGTTATTAAGGCATGAAAGTTCACATGTTCGAGAAGGGATTTTGATAAGCAAATAACTTTTACGTTCAAACGGCTCTCCTGTGAAGTCGTGACTTGTGACATACGCCTAGTTTCCTGAATAGGGTGACATAGAGTAAATAGCCATTCTGCAGTGACAGCAGTGCAGTGCTGTGGGGGTCAGTAGTGCAGTTGCAGTGCTGTGGTTGTCACTGTGTCATCTTCAGTGCTACTGCTCTCTCTCTCTCTCCTCTCTGTCTCTCTCTCTCTCTCCCTCCATCTCTCTCTCTCTCACGCTCTCTCCTCTCTCTCTCGCCATCTCTCCCTCTCTCCCTCTCCCTCCCTCTCCCTCTCCCTCTCATCTCTCTCTCTCTCCCTCACCCTCTCCCTCTCATCTCTCTCTCTCTCCATCTCTCTCTCTCTTTTTCACTTTCTCCATCTCTCTCTCTCTCTCACTTTCTCCATCTTTCTCTCTCTCCATCTCTCTCTCTCTCTCTCCCTCTCCATCTCTCTCTCCCTCTCATCTCTCTCTCTCTCTCTTTCACTTTCTCCATCTCTCTCACTCTGCCTGTGTGTGTGTATGTGCTAATGGCCCAGATGGCTACTCTGTCCTCCGCCATGGACACATATGGCCTCTACTTCAGTCAGACCCCCCCTACTGGGGACACTTTAACACTATGATATGATGGGCTGTTCTTGGCAGAAGGAGGGTGTCTTCTGTTCCATACTGTTGAACGACCATTAGTAGAAGATAGATGTTATTAGACAATGAAGATAGACGTGATGGAAGCATAATGGTCCTTGGTGCTAGATAGTGTGTTTCTATTGGTCAGGTCATAGTGTGGAGGTTGGAGGACATTGGAGATTTAAGACGTAGGGTAATGTGGAGTAGAGGTTCGTGATTGTTTTGAGAACGAACTAGAAGTCAAATAAAAGCGGAGGATAGAGACAGAGAGACAAAGTGTGTGTGTGTGTGTGTGTGTGGCACTGTGTGAGTGTGTTCGTATGTATGCGCCTGCATATTTGGTGTGTTGAGAAAATGCGAGTGAAATCCTGCAGTGGTGTCCCTCCTCGTCACCTGTCATTAAAGAATGATTTCCGGGGCCACTGCGGCCAGGGCATGATGAGGTCCTGGCGCCATCATTTGTTTTCCAGGAGCGTGTGAAGGTATTGATTGTGACACCAGGGCTCCAGGCAAATGTCGTCCATATTTACCCAGATGAATTAAACAGTCCTGCTTCCGCATGTCACACTGCCTCCAGGAATACATTAACGCTCTGTCAATATGAACCCGCATTTCAACTCTGAACGCGCTCTGTCTCCACACAAAAAGGAAATGACACTGACAGGGTATGCTAAGTAGACTGGTTCCCAGGTCTGTTTGTGCTGAGTTGCAAACATCTGTGGTAATTGTGCATACATCTCTCTCTCTCTCTCTCTCCTCTCTCTCTCTCTCTCTCTCTCTCTCTCTCTCTCTCTCTCTCTCTCTCTCTCTCTCTCCCTGTCTCTCTCTTTGTCCCTCTCTATCTCTCTATCTCTCTATCTCTCCTCTCTCTCCGATTAGCATAATAATTATGCTTATAATTGAAAAATAATGATTGTCATTATAAACCTGGGCAGTGCGTTTTGGCGGGACTGAAATTTAATGTGGATGCCACCTTGTGTTCTCCCACTTAATCAACATCTTTTGAAATATAGAGCCGTATCTCACCTGACAGAACACAAAATACAATATTAAATTGAATACAGCACCGGAGACAGTGAAGAAGATATGGCACTTTGTCAGAGCGAGAGCTATTGTGTATTAACTGTCAATAAATAGTTCAGTTATCTACATAGCTGAGTCTGTGTAGCGATAGGTACAATGATGAGGTGTGGCAAATCTCACTCGTTTGTCCACCACACAATTCACTGACTAGTGTATTTCTGTGCCTAATGGTTTTGCCCATTATCTGACGTCTAATTCAGGTATAATAATGCTGGAACCTATTCAGTAGAATGCAACGTTCAGATTAAATTTTAGATAGAAATGTAGCGTATTGATACTGAGACAAAGACAGATTCTGCATGATAAAGAACCATCCTTGTTCTACACAATATTGAATAAGCCCTATTGAACACCCTATAGGTCTTTGATTTTGCAGTCTATTTGGCCTTGATTGGCTGTGTGTCTCCCCTCCTCCAGGTGATGTCATCGTGTACATCAATGACGTGTGTGTCCTGGGCACCACCCATGCCGACGTGGTCAAGCTGTTCCAGTCAGTGCCCATCGGGCAGAGCGTAACCCTGGTGCTGTGCCGTGGCTACCAGCTGCCCTACGACCCCGAGGACCCGGGCGCCAGCGCCGGCACCACCACCACCCTCCTCTCCCCCCTGGGCCTGATGGAGCAGCGCCCCCTCCTGGTCAATGGACGCTCCAACTACGACAGCTACATGGACTACATCTCGCGCACGGCACGTTTCGTCCAGGAGCACGGTGACCAACATCTCAACGCCCACCACCACCATCAACCCCCTCCGCCGCCGCACCCCGGTGACACCCACCTGGACGGCTCCTCCCTGACGCCCGGCGGGCCACACGGCGAGGACTCTGTGTCCATGGCGTCATCGGGGGCGACGCAGGCGGAGCTGCTGACGCTGACCATGGTGAAGGGGGCGGAAGGGTTCGGGTTCACCATCGCAGACAGCCCTACGGGCCAGAGGGTGAAGCAGGTGCTGGAGCCCCAGGGGTGTCCTGGTCTGTGTGAGGGGGACCTGATCGTAGACATCAACCAGCAGGGAGTGCAGGGCCTCAGTCACACCCAGGTGGTGGAGCTGCTCAAGGAGTGTGCCGTCGGGGCTGAGACCAGTCTGGTCATCCAGAGGGGTGGCGGAGGTAAGAATATGCCTTGGGCCTCGATAACCGGCTGGCTACTTCCTGTCTTTCTCTCCGTGTAGAAGAGCTTCTTCATATACCCATCTCTCTCTCTCTCTCTCACTCTCTTTCTCTTCCTGTCCCTCTCTTTCTTTCACTCTGTCTTTTTCTTTCTCTCTGTCTTTCTCGTTCTCTCTTCTATCGATATTATATCTTTCTATCTCTCTTTCTCTGTATATCTTGCTCTCTCAAGCTGTCTTTCTCTTTCTCCTCTTTTATTCTCTCTCTCTTTTTTCCTGGTGACCTGGTCCAGGTGAGTGTGTGTGTCCTGTCTGTGTGTGTCCTGTCCTAAGACCACAGAAACCCATTATACAGTACGGCGTTGACTGACATACAGCTACTCTCACAGGATCTTTACTCTACTTCATTTGACTGGGGAGAAAAAGTGCTTACCTTCTGTTTACTCTGAAGGACTCATGTTGTGTGTATTTAGCTTGCGCTCTTTCTTTGGCATCCGAACAGAGATTTTTTTAAATTACCTTTCCTGCTTGATAAAAACGCTGACTCATTTTTAAGGTTTTTCAGTTTTTCTATTTGTACTGCGACCTAAAAGTTTAGTATGTGTGCAGTCTAGACTTTTGTGAGCAGAAAATTACAGCCCAAATAAAAAGACTGTGATGTGAGCAAGATATAAGCTGTGTTCGAAAACCCTTACTAACATACTGTATACTACATACTTAGTGAGTATATACTACATACTATTAGTTCATTTTAGTATACTGTAAACGAACAGTATCCTTTCAGTTGAGCGTACTAGCTCTTTGCATGTCTACCGGAAGTTGATGCTGTTGCTATGCAACCTCTTGCTAGCTAGTTAGCATACAAATGACTAGTTAGACATTTTTCGACTTTGGGTGTGTTCTTAAATTCAATCTGGAGTGTCAGAGTGCGCTCGTGAATTGCTCTCGGAGTGCACACTGGACGCTTGGGCCGAGGAGTAGGGTTGATTTGAGTGTTCTGACCTTACAACGGCAGTCAAGCACCCAAGCTAACGTTGGCTAGCTTGCTAGCTGCTTTCAGACACAAATTAGATCACTCTGACAATTTGACTTGCCCTAGCAGAGCTGGCAGCGTTCATGTTATCCAGAGCGTTGGTGACTGTAACTGTGCTGCTGCTGGCAACAATTTAATGACGTTTTTTTCCTGAGGTTTACTGACACCGGCCATATTTAATGGATGTTGAGCGCTCGTTAATGAATTATTCTGCAAATTGGAGTACATAGCTAGAACAAATTTATGAAAGCACCCGAATGTCCATTGAGAACGCACAACGACTATATTTAGCTAAGCTAAGAATGACGGGAATAATCAAGTCAATTAGCGTTGGGTAGTTAGTTAGATAGCCTATAGTTAATATACTGGCAAGTTTGATGTATAAGTAGCCTAATGTTGGACTACTAACTAACGTTAGGTAGCTAGCTAACAATATACCGGTACATACTGCTGAAATGATATGCTATGTGGTTCGTAATGACAGTGTAGCTAACAAATTGTCAGCCAACATAATGTGTAAGGTAACTTATTTGAAAAGTCATTACTTTATTACATTGGTCAACATTTTCTTAACATTTGTCATAATTAGTTAAGTAGCAATGATTTTGTGTACGCTCTCGTTGTACTTCGTTGCATATTTTCCTCCATTTCTTCAAATCTGAAAACGAAATGAAGCCACAGTCATTTCCTGAATAATTGCATTATGGGTCCTAAAGTACGGAAATAGTGTCCTCTGCTTGTATACTTCATATTTTAGTACGACATCCGGGAACTTTTGGCATACTAACTATATCCATACTATGACCAATAAGCATACTATATACTCAATTTCACGTCACAAATAGTACAGTTAGTATGAGTATTAGAACAGCTATAGAGGAGATCTATTCTATGTGCGCTATTTCTATGTTTCCCATTCTTAAATTTAGTTTTTGCGTCTTTTACTTTCGGTTTTGTACACCAGCTTCAAACAGCTGAAAATACAATATTTTTGGTTTTGGAAAATATATTTCAGAGGTGTTTGGATGGTACAATGATTCGCTACACAATGACTGCTTGTTTGGTCACATAAAATGAAATACGGCGAATTACTAGAATTTTTGCAACCAGGAAATGTTGGAGCGATTTCTGCATATTGCACCTTTTAAGATTTGATATGGAACCCAAATTACTACCGTCACCTATTCAAGTCAAAAAAATGTACTTTCTTCTCTAAGGTTGCAAACCTCTACTTGATGGACCTTGTTTAATGTGATGTCAGTATGGTTTTGTATCATTCAGGGGAGAAAGAGCGATCTCATGGAGGAGAGAGAGGGAGTGATCCCGTCCAGGTGGAGATTTTATTGATTCAATTTCCTGCTTGATAAAAACGCTGACTCATTTTCAAGGTGTCTGTTTTCTATTTGCTCTGCGACCTTTCTTTTAGAAAAAGTATGTAAGACTTCTGTGTGCAGAGAATTACAGCGTGGAAATAAATAGACAATGACGCGAGCAGGATATAGAATGTTAACAAGCCACCGCTAGTTGCTAATTTGCGCTATAGTGCTTTTATTTCCATCTTGTTTGTCTGAGAGGCCTGCTAACAGACAACATGTAACAGGCTGCTAACAGACAACATGTAACAGGCTGCTAACAGACAACATGTAACAGGCTGCTAACAGGCTAGCCATCTTTATCTCAGTCATACTATGATTCTCCTCTTGTTTCCTCAGGGATGATTGGAGTGTTGTATAGATGATCACATCAGATAGATCAGTGATAGGAAAGCTGTACGTATACAGGTACATTACTTGGGGTAGGAAATCTGTTAAAATTGTATAAGGAACTCAATGTCAATGGCCAAAGTCAGAAAAATCTCACTTTCTAATATAAGGTAGAAAACCTCTACTTGATGGACCTTGTTTAATGTAATCAGTCAGTATCGTTTTGTATCATTCAGGGGAAAGAGAGAGAGTGATCCCATCCACTGTAGAGGTTCATAGATAGCAGGACATGAGTTGTAGTTAAGCCTGCTGTGATCAGCAAGCTCCCATTAATCCTCCTGCCCTATTGAAGTGTGATTGCAATAATGCCCCACAATGACTCAGCCATTACACTGGTGCTCTGCACGCACACACCCCGTCAGTAATTGTTGATCAACTGGTAGAAGACTAATAGTCAGAGAGCCAGGCAGATAGCTCCATGGTGACTAACTTACAGAGAAAGGTCAATGTCATTTTGGGAATTGATCGACTGTCAGTTGCACATTTCTTTATGAGGCTGGCATGTAATCCAGGGCCCCACAGAGTGCATGTGAACAGAATGAGAAACAGAGGGAAGGGGGAAGCAGGGGAATGGAGGAGAGAAGAAAGCAGAAGATGTGAGACCAGGAAGTGGGATTGGGTGCTAGGAGGGCTAAGTCATTTTTGTCTCATGAGGGATGCCCACACACACACACATACACACACACTCAAAGAGCCTCCCATCTGTGCGGTAGACGGACCCTGGCGGTCGAGCAGAGCTGGAAGGTCAAAAGGAGTGCGCTCTCCTAGAAGCGCTGCCTGCTGGCGCATGAAGCAGCTAGCTAACTGATGTAGATTTAGTCACATTACATCAAACCCACTTAGCACCATTTAGCTCTTCCACACCACCACCCTGAGGCAGAACGCCACGGTTTGTCGGACATCTTGTGACAGACTCACCCTGTGAGGGTGAAAGGTCATAGTAGTCACTTGACACGATTCAGTCTGTTTCAAACATGGCCGTCTGCAGTGGGGAAACATACATTATTAGCCCCTCCCCCACCCATACCACATTGGCTGGAGATTCTGTCACAAACTCATTTTTCTTCCATTAGGAATTTTTTCAGTGATTGAATTGGAATTTCAATTCACCTCATGTCCTAACTTGAACTGAATTGGAATGGAAAGGACCTCAACCCCTGCAGGCAATAGCTCACGCTCCCTTCCGGCTCCCAGATCTTGACTTCTGTTGCTTCGGGTGAAAACAGAAAAAATATCTTTCCATCCCTTCAAACCAATCAGGGATGAGAGCTTCCAGCGTTTAGCCAGGCCATTACATCCCTAATAAAACTGTCACCATTCCATTGTAATGATGTTCCAGCTCTTAATGCCCAGCGATTTGGCTGGGCTGTCAGGGAAATGGACCCAGGCCATACATTCTAATTAAAATGGCCCCTGTCTCGGTCCCTGAGGACCTGTGCCTCCACTCAACTCACTGCCCAGAGAGAGAGTAAAGAGATGACCACCAATGTCTGTCTGTTACCACATTGTATTCAACTAGCAAACATGTCCTCTCTTCTCATTGACTCTCAAATACCTTGTTTGTGTCATGGCACATACACACAGACACACAGACATACACACAGCTCATCTATTTGGTAAACGCTCTCAAACTGAGAGAGAGAGCAGAGGGAGGACTAGCTAACTAAGTTGATTATGCATTGGCTCTGTCCGTTGTGGAGCAGTGTGTGCGTGTGGTGGGGCCAGATGGTTGTGTGGCTAGCACTGCCATGCGGCTCATCTAATGACAGACGGCTCCAGACGTGTCAACAGTCTACCACCTCCCAGCCTCACAACACACTGAGACAGCACCATCTGGTGGATGTGTTTAGTACTGACACCCTCTGTCACCAGAGGGGGAAGCTGTGACAGCCTTATTATTAAACGTTTATTCAGCTCTTTTACACACACACTCATGATTTCTTGTCCGTGTAGAGCCTCGCGACGCTGTTGTGGCTCTTTTATGGCGGGTTGCCGTGCCAACCCCTCCATTAAAGGCAGAGACAGCGTTAGTGAGATCCTAAATGATCAGTGGGGGCTGAGTTACCCCACAGCAGCTCTGTCTGTCAGGGGATGGCCACAGGCCTCACTGACTATGATGAGGGAGAGCTCTTATCTCTGGGAGCTATTGACTATTGAGATGTATGATTTCAGAGAGAGCCCAGCACTCTGTTTGTGTGCGATTGCTTGCGTGCGTGCGTTTTGTTTATGATGTATCCCGGCTGCACGTTGTCATGGTCACCAGTACTCAACGGATGAGCGTTGCCGTGAAAGTTGCAACCACTGTCACTGTGTGGAGGCTTCATTGAATGTGTTTCACCGTGTCTCCACAAATATTATAGTATTTGAAGTGGCGTTAGTGATCATCATTGCTAAATGGTAGCAGAAACACATATATTAGCTGTACATACCCTGTGGATGTAATGTCTGTGTTTACATCGTGCCTCTAGCCCATAGCTTTCTGCTGTTCATGTCATATAGTTGTTCATTATTGCTTCATGGTTTGCTACTTCATAACTACCTTATGACAGCTAAATTGATGTTATCAGTGCAGTCACTTGAGCTTGCGATGTGAATGTGTGTGCGTGAGCTTATGTTTGGTTGTGTGTGTGTGTGTGTGTGTGTGTGTGTGTTCATCCATGTGTATGTCTTCACTTGTATTGGTATCAATTCCCATAATGCTCATCGTCAGGAATGGAGGAGGTCCACACCATTTACTCTCTCCTTCATGGATCAGAAACGGACTCACTTATCATCCCTAACATCCAGTGAATTACTCGTGATCACTTTTAAACGGTCCTGTTCTCCTAATAAAGTTATGATATTCAGCCATCCCTTCAACTCCCCGCTGACTCCTGGCCTGTCTCTGCCAATACAAATAGCCACCGTGCCTCTCACCAGCGCCACTAATTAGCGAGTGTGCTGCAGACACCCTCATTAAGGCCCATCTACACCATTACCCAAGCTGCCTTCACCATAACACTAATTGGAGGATTTCAGACATGTCCGTTTAGTGTGCCTCGACGTGGCAGGATTGTGAAGTTCACATACGTTCGCCCACCCATGCTTACCCATCAGCAGAAACCCATACACAGTACACACATACTCATACACCCATACATGGTCAATAGCTGTTTGCTGGTCGAGTACACTCTCTCACTGAGGTTTTCTCTTGACGATGCTGCCAGTGTGTGCGTCATTCTAGTCTTTCTTGCTCACTTGGCCTGTCCTGTTCCCTCCTAATGCTCTTTAAGGTGGCTATATCTTCCTCCAGGCTGGACCAGAGATGACTATCACAACAAAGAGAGAGAAGGAGAGAGGGAGAGATCGAGAGAAGGGAGGGATGGAGAGTCTTTGAATCAATGAGCGCCGCCCAGCAACACAGGGATTATTCAGCACACAGCCAGACAGTGATTCATTGGCTAACAGCAAGAGGCGCTAGAGCAGGCTGCCTGCCAGACCAGCACAGTGCTGAACAGCAACAGCCATGTTCACAGCTCTGTCTCCACCAACATGCACCATGCAAAGCCAATCCAGAACTGACCTGTGCCGCTGCAGGAATCCTTGGCCAATCAGAATGGCCCTAGGAGAGAGGAACAGGAAGAGAGAGGGATGTGGAAGAGACATCCAAATGGCTTATGGGTGAGCAGCCAGGTCTGATCCCAGCGGGGCTGGAAGAGGTTAGACACATTTACTAGGGTTGAGTGGTGCTAAGATCACTTTCATTGAGTCAGGGGTTAAGGCTCCACAAAAGTGTGTAGCGAGTCTAAGTAGGGTGCTTAACCTGGATCGGCTCAACGGCTCCATTGACAAAACTAGGCTCTTTTATTTGGAGTGTGTTTAAAGCATGCGATTTAAAGTGTGATTGTATTATACGAGTAGTAGGGATAAAGAAATGATTGTGTTGTTGTGAACTGTAATGTGGATTGAAGCATGGAGTTTTCTCTCTGCACATCGTTTCTACTGTTCCTCAGCTAGATGTGTGTTGGTATTGAACACGTGAGTGAACATGGAACCAGCATGCAACAAAATCCATTTTCATGCGCCAGATATTATTTAAAGTAGCTAACCGTCCCTGTGGGCTTTATTCATAAGCTATGCAAGATTCCGTCAAATTGTAGTGTTATCCAAATCTCATTTAAATAATGACATGGCCTGCTGTTAGCCTGGCGGTGTGATATTATAGTGCTCTTCACGGTTGTGAGTGTGAGTGTGTGTGTGTGTGTGTGTGTGTGTGTGTGTGTGTGTGTGTGTGTGTGTGTGTGTGTGTGTGTGTGTGTGTGTGTGTGTGTGTGTGTGTGTGTGTGTGTGTGTGTGTGTGTGTGTGTGTGTGTGTGTGTGTGTGTGTGTGTGTGTGCGTGTGTGTGTGTGTGTGTACACATGCATGTCTGTACGCCTGTGCAGGTGTGTCGTGTCATGTTGGAAATATCTAAATCTACATGGGGTTTCGTATGGCTCTGATTCAATCAACTCATTAATTGTACGGGGGCAGCACTAAGTCCCATTAGTATGTTACTGATTCATTTAGCATACAGCTCTTTCGTCGTAGGCAGAAAATATGTCAGCCCTCTCACTCTCACTGACAGTCACACTTTACATCAGAGCTATTTATCATTTTTCTTCTAACCAGGAAGTGATTCAAACCTCAGCCAGCCAATCAATTAATCAAGGTAGAAAAGAAAGCCCGCAGAACTTCAGCCCTCAAGCCCCCAAATTCAATATCCCTTCCTTACATACAGTTTACACTACCTGATATCCTGAGGGGCATTAGGACCATGGACAGGGCAAGTTGTTCAGTGCTCCGCCATGGTCATCGATTAGTTGCCACAGGAATCTGCAGTGGGTCAGCATGGTCTCATTGGAGCAGAAGAGTCACCGTAAAAATGGTGGTCCTGTCCCGCTACTCTAACATGGTCCTGTCCCGCTACTCTAACATGGTCCTGTCCCATTTCTCTTACATGGTCCTGTCCCACTGCTCTAACATGGCCCTGTCCCGCTACTCTAACATGGTCCTGTCCCATTTCTCTTACATGGTCCTGTCCCACTGCTCTAACATGGCCCTGTCCCGCTACTCTAACATGGTCCTGTCCCATTTCTCTTACATGGTCCTGTCCCACTGCTCTAACATGGCCCTGTCCCGCTACTCTAACATGGTCCTGTCCCATTTCTCTTACATGGTCTTGTCCCACTGCTCTAACATGGCCCTGTCCCTGCTCTAACATGGCCCTGTCCTCTAACATGGTCCTGTCCCATTTCTCTTACATGGTCCTGTCCCACTGCTCTAACATGGCCCTGTCCCGCTACTCTAACATGGTCCTGTCCCATTTCTCTTACATGGTCCTGTCCCACTGCTCTAACATGGCCCTGTCCCACTGCTCTAACATGGTCCTGTCCCATTTCTCTTACATGGTCCTGTCACACTGCTCTAACATGGCCCTGTCCCACTGCTCTAACATGGTCCTGTCCCATTTCTCTTACATGGTCCTGTCTCGCTGTTCTAACATGGCCCTGTCCCATTTCTCTAACATGGTCCTGTCCCATTTCTCTTACATGGTCCTGTCCCACTGCTCTAACATGGCCCTGTCCCGCTACTCTAACATGGTCCTGTCCCATTTCTCTTACATGGTCCTGTCCCACTGCTCTAACATGGTCCTGTCTCGCTGCTCTAACATGGCCCTGTCCCATTTCTCTAACATGGTCCTGTCCCATTTCTCTTACATGGTCCTGTCTCGCTGTTCTAACATGGCCCTGTCCCATTTCTCTAACATGGTCCTGTCCCATTTCTCTTACATGGTCCTGTCCCACTGCTCTAACATGGTCCTGTCCCATTTCTCTTACATGGTCCTGTCTCGCTGCTCTAACATGGCCCTGTCCCATTTCTCTTACATGGTCCTGTCTCGCTGCTCTAACATGGCCCTGTCCCACTGCTCTTACAAGGCCCTGTCCCACTGCTCTTACATGGTCCTGTCCCACTGCTCTAACATGGTCCTGTCCCACTGCTCTAACATTGCCCTGTCCCACTGCTCTTACAAGGTCCTGTCCCACTGCTCTTACATGGTCCTGTCCCACTGCTCTAACATGGTCATGTCCCACTGCTCTAACATGGTCCTGTCCCATTGCTCTGTGACAAATTATTCACTTCAGACACCTCAACTATGTCAGATCTCCAGGTGGAATGTCATCATTGCAAGTGTTACATACTATGAGTACTGTAGGCCAATGATAACGTGACCTGTCATGGTTAACTTGCAGATGTAGCACTAGCTCAGATCCTTGCACTATCTGAACTATAAAATTGGTTCTACCGTACCAGGCAAACTAAATTAAATGCAGCTCAGGTATTAGAACATATTTGACTCAGTAATGTTCTCTGGTATGGGGTCTCACAGGAACAGAGGCACGAGTCTGTCACTCAATACATCTCAGTGCTGATCTACCATAGGAAAGGGCACCACTGACATCTCTGTCTAACCAAACACCTCCTATGCCTGAGTTAACAATGAATGGATTTCCCCTGTGGAGTATCCTCCATGATGGTTGTTGCTATGCCTTCCCCAGGGAACACAGGTTGTTCTGTCTTGAAGTAATGCCGGTTGATAGCAGGTCATCCTAAGAGCACTCGTAATGATTGACCTTGTTCTGAGAAAGTGAAGAGAGTCAGTTTTCATTCAAAAACAGACCTGCCGTCTGAACGCTCTCTCATGTGTCACCCAGTAATGTGGGTTCTTTATCATCTGTATATATGTTGTGCCTGTGCTGATAGAGCTGTCCAAAAAAATAATTGGATTTGAGAATTGTTAAAGTCGTTCCTGATAAGCTGCTGTAATTTCCCCCCCATCTATAAACATCTATATTCTAGCCGTGGATCTGTGCAAGGCAAGCTCCAGTCAGACCGATGACTCACTGAGAGAGACTGATAGTTTGCAAATATGTCTTCTCTGTGGCTTCATCTCTCTCCCTTCCTCCATCCTCTACCACCATCCTCTCTTTTGTTGATCACTTTCCATTTCTGCTGTGCCACTCGTTGGTGATGGAGGGCATGTTTACGGTGTGATTGCGCCCTTAAAAAGAGACTAGCGCTGGGAAGCCTCCTGGCATTTAAGGCAGGCAGCCACTCGCTAATTCGATCCTCGACGATTTGCATCCACTCGTTCTGTTCCTGGAGAGGGTGAAAAATGAATTGAGAAGACAGACAGTCTGTTGTTTGTTTGTTTTTGTTTTTTACGTTTCTCCGGGGGGGGGGGGTGCTGCCTCGCGTTGCATAGCTCTGAGAGTATCGCTGGAATTCTTGCATTCTGTTACACTCTGCTTGTTGTGATCATGTGTTCTAGTAGATTGTGGAATGTTGTCATTTGCTGAGTAAATGTTGGCTGGGCCTGTTTAGATGACAGTGGTGGTGGGTAAGGACTCGCCCTCCCCCTTCGGTGTGGACAGATAAAAGCGTGGTGGTGGGTAAGGACTCGCCCTCCCCCTTCGGTGTGGACAGATAGAAGCGTGGTGGTGGGTAAGGACTCGCCCTCCCCCTTCGGTGTGGACAGATAGAAGTGTGGCGGTGGAGCTTCCACCATATTATCTACAGCGTACAGATGGGTGTATAGGGAGGGGAGGGGAGGCGTATGGGGGGCGAAGTGGGTTCTGTTTTCCCATTGAAAACACATGACCTACTCCTAACACAGCCAATTCATTCACACTACCCTCCGGCCAAAATCATCCCAAAACGTTGCACATTCACACAGCGCCTCTGGTATGCCTTCAATCAATTAACGAAAGTTACAATCCATGTTGATATAGTAGACACCTTTAACTGGAATATGAATATTTCCCCGAGAAACAGTTGGAGCCCTCTGGCCTGGCAGTATGTGGTCCAGGCACAGTAGTGTTGTGATATGTCATCACCCCACACACATGCTGTGACTGTTGTGACTACAGTTCCCTGAATGATTCAATCCAAGGTAGAGGTCCATACGACTGCTAGCAAATGATGTAATTAAGTGCATGCAATGACTTGCTAAAACCACACAATTACAGGACCTACACGGCTCTGTACACTGTAGTGCAGTGAGATTCGGGGGTCGGGGGAACTGCAGTAGGGGTTGCAAAATAAAAACATATGTAGAATTATTTTTGGAACCAAAAATTTGAGGACAGATGGTTCAATATACAAAACGTTTTTGAGAAACATCATTTTATTGAGTAAATATATGAATTGGTTTCCTTTCATTTTGATAAGAGAAGAAAATGTAATGCATTGAAGGTTATTTGTTGATGTAGAAATCCAAATGTACCGATTTCAAAGTTGTGTCATTTGACTTGGGGTGGGCTCGCGAGAAATTCTTCAGGGAAAAAATGGGGTGCCCGGACATTTTGTCTGAAAACACGGGGTCCCCGCTGAAACAGTTTGAATACCACGGCTGTAGTGTATATCTTGTATTGTATCAAATCTGCCAGTCTAACATGGAAACTTACCGTGTAGGTTGTATTTGTCAGTGGAAAACAGTCCCTCCTGTGTTGAATGGTGAAGCCTCATCACCTATCGAATCATTCTCATCAGTTCAATCCAACTTTAGAGTCGGCAGAGTTTAGGGTTTTCTAAGGTTATGACCTATTATACTTCTGTGTGAATCCCATTTCTTTCTTTATCAGACTGTCACCTCTGGTGTTTTTCCCAAGCGTTGTCCCTGTTAGGAAAATTAAATGACAGAGAATTCTGTTGTAAGATCAAGCCTGGATGTTTATCCAAATATTGGTAAAGGCTTCCCCAATATGATCCCCGATCAATTATTTGGGATGATTTAGCAACACATACGGTAATGTGTATATATACACTGAGTGTACCAAACCTTAGGAACACCTTCCTAACATTGAGTTTGCACTCCCCATTTTACCCTCAGAGCAGCCTCACTTTGTCTGGGCATGGACTCTACAAGGTGTCGAAAGCGTTCCACAGGGATGCTGGCCCACGTTGACTCCAATTCTTGCCACAGTTCTTGTCAAGTTGGCTGGATGTCCTTTGAATGGTGGACCATTCTTGATACACACGGGAAACTGTTGAGTGTGGAAAACCCAGCCGTGGTTCAGTTCTTGACGCAAACCGGTGCAGCTGGCACCTACTACCGTACCCAGTTCAAAACGTGCTAATGTTTTGTGTCTTGCCTGGTCACCGTCTGAATGGCACACTTACACCATCATTATCTCAGTTGTCTCAAGACTTACAAATCCTTATTTAACCTGTTACCTCTCATTCATCTACACTGGTTAAAGTGGATTTAACAAGTGACATCAAATAGGGATCATAGCTTTCACCTGGATTCACCTGGTCGGTCTATGTGATGGAAAGAGCAGGTGTTCTTCATGTGTTGTCCACTGTGGTGGTGGCAGTTTTCAACATCCCCTTGGCTTGGAGACCAACTGTAAGATCCTCTCTGACCCATTGTCTTTCTGGTGCTTCAAGAATCTGCTTCTCGAGGACATTGCATCGCACCACTTGGGGTGGGATTGTTTTGCAGCCCTCTCATTGCTTTTAGTGTAAATCTATCATTTTTCCATTGGTTTCTTAATGTTTTATTCCGGTTAAGTTTAGTTATCTTTCTTTAGTTCGTGGAGTAGCCCTCAGACACAGACAGACCAGCTCAGACCTAATGTAATGGCTGCCACTACTCTCTAGGCTAAACATTGTTGTTTTCTCACTATTGCAGGTCACTATTCACCCTGGAAGACCCCTAAACAGGTAAAATGCATTGTCTTCCGAGCCTCAGCTCTCCCATTAATTCTAATTGACTCAACAAAATGGCTGCACTGTGCACATATGTTGGAGCTGCTCTGATTGACTTTACTACATGACCTTAAATCTATATCTTCTGAACTTTGGCTGCAGGCTTGCTGCTGTTTAGCTGAGAATGACAACTCTATTCTATTCCCTTCCCTTATACTAACTGTAGTGCTGTTGTCGTGTCTCGGCTGCTGCTGTATCCTGGCCTTGAGTTGGACTCTTCCTCTTGCCGTCACATGCAGAGGAAAGGGTTTACGTGGCCCCCTCATAGATGTAGAATTACTAGACTGGTCATACCCCGAGCCAGATGGGCCATGATCTAAATAAATACTGATGGTCATTCTATGTGGTGTATGTCTATGCGCATGACAGTCTACGTCTATGCAAACAGCTAGACCAGATGCTCTTCTAGTAATGCTATATCTATGGTCCAGACTCTGGGTTGGCATGGTCCCCTCAACATTCCATCCTTCTCTCCGCTCCTCTGTATCCCTGATAGAGGGAGTGAGAGAACCCTTTTCTAACAGTCATACCGAGAAATGATCACTCATCCATTCTTCCCTTCATCTCCAGGCTGCTATTGATCTGCTACTAACTTGGCTATCTTTCCTGATCATCTTTTGCCATAACTATGTTTTCTCAGATGTCATATATGTCAGACAAAATGTACAAATGTTGTATTTTTAGATTTTGTCGAGACGGATTGTACTAACATGTTGAAAGCTGAAACTGTCAAGATGTCTGAGACCTCGTAGACAGCACTCTGTTCAAACCTAGCCTCCTGTCTGTCTGTCCGTCTGTCGGTCTGTCTGTGTGTCCCCAAACACTCAATAAACACTTGTCATCCAAACAAGGAAGGACAACAACAACATGCACTCTCTGAGTTGAGTTAGACATGGTGTATTGCCAAGAAACAAGGTGTGTGTGTGTGTGTGTGTGTGCGCGCGCATCCCATGTCATGCTACTTCGTGTTCTAGTTTGGCTCTGATACAGCTAACCAGCTCCTAACCCCGGCTCATTTGTGGAGTCTCCAGCCACAGATCAAAACATTCCACACATCCATGGACTCCGAAGAAGCAGCCTTTGTCTTATCCCTTCTTGTCAGCAGCTCTCTCAAGCCCTCACATGGATTTTTTCCTCATTGTAGCTCATTTCTGTTCTCCTCTTTGTTGAATCTCTCAGTTTCCAGCAGATTAATGGTAATTCTGAATCTGAGCTCCCGGAGAAGAAGTGCCTGGGAAAATAGCTATGGAGTCAGGCAGGCAGGCGGTCCAGCTGAAGCTTCTCTTTCGCTCTCTCTCCCCCCTAGCGTGTGTTTGTTCCTCTCCACGCATTCAGCTGTGGTGGAGAAGAGGCAGAACAGGCTTCAGAGCGACAGCAGCTGCCAACCGCCCCCAACACAGAGTCCAGAGTTCAGCCCAGGTTTAATTGGATATCATTAGTTCCAAGACGATTTCCACAGCCCAAAGAATCTCAGCCCAAATAATCCGACATGGATACAAAGTTTAAGAACTGAGACTAGGGTAGTTCTGTAATTGTGACTCAAAGTCGGTACAAGTAATAATGATGCCCTGCCTTCCGAATTCAGTTTGGAACAAAGCCTGTGCATATATGAGTATATTCTCATATAGTCATGAGAGTGAAGAACAGAATAAATGTAGTACTATTGGTGTGGATGCAGAGTCAATTTATGGCCGGACTTGAGAGTATTGTGTGTAGGAAACAGCAGTCTCTAGCCACGCACACAGGTCATACAGTCTTAAAGAGCCTGACTGCCCGTGACTAAATGAGGGGGAAAGATTCAATGAAATTCAAAACAACATTATTTATCCCTCTCAGGGCCAGTTAGGAAAGACTGACATACTTCATACTTCACTTAGTAGATACAGCGTCATGGATGGAGGGAGAGGGAGACGGAGGAGGAGGAGGACGTAGGGGAAGTGATAGTGCTATAGTCTGGTCCAGACTTAATAAGATCCCCTGACTGTCACCCTGCCATTACACGGCCAGACACTCAAGACATTCTGAAGATCAGTAGCAGAGATGGGCGGAACCACACAGAGTGGGAACCCTTTGATTTTGGCAGCATCTTTTTATACAGCTCCTGATATCAAACGAGTCAATTTATGGGGTGGTACTATAGACAACTGTCATCCTAACATACCGATGTGTCATCTTCACTATCTCATCAACACCACTCTGTTTTCTAAAGACAACTGACATTTGCACAACACAAGAAAATAGGTCATAGTGTGTATCACTTCGAATCATCAATGTGGTGCTTATTTCAAATTGGAAGAGAAATCATATTTTCTGCACTTAAGCATTTAGCTGCATTGTTTGGTTGTACGCCCGAATAAATTACCACTTCTCTCTTTTTCTCCTGGACGCACACTGAGTGGTTTGGGATTCAACACTGCTGAGAGTAATTGGGACTAAACAAACCTGTTTTGACACTAGCACTGCTGGCTTTTCTGCATTGTATTGGAGACACCACAATAGTGTTTTCCACAATAGAGACACCACACATTATTCACCACATCTACATTCCATTATATTTGCAGAACACACACACACACACACACACACACACACACACACACACACACACACACACACACACACACACACACACACACACACACACACACACACACACACACACACACACACACACACACACACACACACACACACACACACACACACACACACACACACACACACACACACAGGATCATCCTAGAGATTCTCTGAGGGGGGTGAATGTTGTGTGTTTGCACTCCTCCTCCTATCACCATGCCCCTCTAGCATCCACTACAGTCTCTATCATAGAACGTCTTGGGCCGTAGCCACTCTACACTGGGCCAGTACCTTCTGTGTGCCCACTTTGGCCATTTGCCGTCTGCCGACGACGACGACAGTGGCACACTGACATGTTTAATATGCTCTCTGCCTGCCTCCCTCTTCCTCCCAGCAGCCCTGAACTGGTGTGCCTGTGCTCTCTCTCCTTCTGCATAATTAACACACTGCTTTTCCAGACCTGCTTTAATAAGCCTTGGCATCTTTTATTTCCTTTAAAACGTTTCTTCACCTCCCCTCTCTTCATCTTTGTTGTTGCTTTTAATTAGTCTCCGCCGGCTGGTGCTCATGTTGCTTTGCTGCATTACTACTCCCACTAATATTAGACTGCCGTAGTGAATGACAGAGGTCAATGATGTCGATGACGTCCTTCAAGGCCTCTGTCTCCACCTGTATACTATGAATAGCTTTGCTACCTGCTCTCACCTCATTTGGTTCGTCTAAGAGGAAGTTGTTAGAGTACCAGGACAGCGCCCCCTTGCATCCCTTAGGGATGTCAGTGCGTAAGGACCGGGTGAGAACCAGGGTAGGGGTGGTGGAGACTGAACCAATGCCCTGATGTCTGATGTGTTTACAGGTGTTGGAGCAGTGGGACGCGGCCCAAGGCCAGGGAGGGGGTCAGGGCAGCCCCCAGACCAGTCTGTCTGCTCCCGTTGTCCCCCACAACGCCCCCTTCCTGACCCGCCACCTCCACAGGGCCTCAGTCCCAGACTCTGCCCTCCCCGAGGGCTTTGATCTGAGCAGGCCCGACCCCTATGACCTCTATGAGAAGTCCAGGGCTATCTATGAGAATAGTAGGCGTAAGTACTGGAAACACACTAGTACAACAACAACAACAGCCCCATAATATTTGTCTGGGGTTCCAGGGGTTAATGTTCTTCTGAACAGGTGGACCAATGAAGATGCACACAAACACACTCATACACACACACACACACACACACACACCTCATCTCCTGAATGAATCATTGTAGCCCTCGTGAACAGTAGTCAGGGCTCCATAGTGCAATATAACAATGGCCTCAGCTCCACCTGTTCTGTTCCTATAGGGACATAGTCTGGGTTGTCTGGGTTCTGTTCCTATAGGGACATAGTCTGGGTTCAGTTCCTATAGGGACATAGTCTGGGTTCAGTTCCTATAGGGACATAGTCTGGGTTGTGTTCCTATAGGGACATAGTCTGGGTTCAGTTCCTATAGGGACATAGTCTGGGTTGTGTTCCTATAGGGACATAGTCTGGGTTGTGTTCCTATAGGGACATAGTCTGGGTTGTCTGGGTTCTGTTCCAATAGGGACATAGTCTGGGTTGTCTGGGTTCTGTTCCTATAGGGACATAGTCTGGGTTGTGTGGGTTCTGTTCCTATACGGACATAGTCTGGGTTGTGTGGGTTCTGTTCCTATAGGGACATAGTCTGGGTTGTGTTCCTATAGGGACATAGTCTGGGTTGGTGGGTTCTGTTCCTATAAGGACATAGTCTGGGTTGTCTGGGTTCTGTTCCTATAGGGACATAGTCTGGGCTGTCTGGGTTCTGTTCCTATAGGGACATAGTCTGGGTTGTGTGGGTTCTGTTCCTATAGGGACATAGTCTGGGTTCTGTTCCTATAGGGACATAGTCTGGGTTGTCTGGGTTCTGTTCCTATAGGGACATAGTCTGGGTTGTCTGGGTTCTGTTCCTATAGGGACATAGTCTGGGTTGTCTGGGTTCTGTTCCTATAGGGACATAGTCTGGGTTATGTTCCTATAGGGACATAGTCTGGGTTGTGTGGGTTCTGTTCCTATAGGGACATAGTCTGGGTTGTCTGGGTTCTGTTCCTATAGGGACATAGTCTGGGTTGTCTGGGTTCTGTTCCTATAGGGACATAGTCTGGGTTGTCTGGGTTCTGTTCCTATAGGGACATAGTCTGGGTTCTGTTCCTATAGGGACATAGTCTGGGTTATGTTCCTATAGGGACATAGTCTGGGTTGTGTTCCTATAGGGACATAGTCTGGGTTATGTTCCTATAGGGACATAGTCTGGGTTATCTGAGTTCTGCAGAATGAGATGTATTATGTTGTTTTGTCTGTAGATGTATTTCTGTAAATATGATGGAGTGTGACAACGGTTCAGGAGTTTATACTTTTAACTTAGTGCTGACAGATGACTTGATGTTGATACATTTGTATTTGGCCTAGACTCCTTCGTTAGGGGAATCTTTGAATCGCGGATCTCTGCCTCCAGTCAATGTTCTGCCAGAGTGTATAGTCAAATTAGCCATTTTTTCCCAGGAACATCTCAGCCAACAACCTGTCTTCCTAGGCCGCTATAAACTTTAGGAGCCAACAATTATATTTTAGCCATTAAAGATCCTGTCAGGGGTACAAGCATAGGGATTTCCTTTCAGTTCATTGAGTGTACGACCAAGCTTTTAACTGGGTTGCCAAGATATGCCCTGTAGAAAGATTTGTACGACAGTATACCATTGGTTTTTGACATCAGTAGTCATATCTACTGTATGATTCTGAACATAAAGTGCACTCATCCTTTTGACCAGTGCTAGTGACAGTGCTAGTTTCTGTTAAGTCCGTGCAGCTTGATGTACCATAGAGGCTTCATGATTGACATGCGAGGCTCTAGCCGGTGGACGATGATAATGCTCTGCTCCTCTCTATGGTAGCATCTCTGTGGGCCTGAGTCAGTCGTAGGTGAGGAGAGAGACAAGCTGTGTGCGCGCTTACGCAACACAACCTTTATTAAAGAGGACAGGGCTGTCGGAAGAACTCCACGTCAAAGCCTTCCAGCGTCTCGGTCAATCTTTCTCTGTAGCTTTCCTTTCTCCCCCTCTCGCTCGTTCTATGTGCATTTCTCTCTCTCTCTCTCTCTCTGTCTGTCTGTCTGTCTGTCTGTCTGTCTGTCTGTCTGTCTGTCTGTCTGTCTGTCTGTCTGTCTGTCTGTCTGTCTGTCTGTCTGTCTGTCTGTCTGTCTGTCTGTCTGTCTGTCTGTCTGTCTGTCTGTCTGTCTGTCTGTCTGTCTCTCCTGTCACTGTCTCTCTTCTCTTCCTCTGTCTCTTTTTCTCTCTCTCTCTCTCTCTGTGTCTCTCTCTCTATCTCTGTCTGTCTGTCTGTCTGTCTGTCTGTCGCTCTCTCTCTCTGTCACTGTCTCTTTTCTCTCTCTCTCTCTCTGTCTCTTTTCTCTCTCTCTCTCTGTCTCTTTTCTCTCTCTCTCTCTGTCTCTTTTCTCTCTCTCTCTCTCCTGTCACTGTCTCTCTTCTCTTCCTCTGTCTCTTTTTCTCTCTCTCTCTCTCTCTGTCTCTCTCTCTGTCTGTCTGTCTGTCTGTCTGTCTGTCTGTCTGTCTGTCTGTCTGTCTGTCTGTCTGTCTGTCTGTCTGTCTGTCTGTCTGTCTGTCTGTCTGTCTGTCTGTCTGTCTGTCTGTCTGTCTGTCTGTCTGTCTGTCTGTCTGTCTGTCTGTCTGTCTGTGTCTCTCCTGTCACTGTCTCTCTTCTCTTCCTCTGTCTCTTTTTCTCTCTCTCTCTCTCTCTCTCTCTCTCTCTCTCTCTCTCTCTCTCTCTCTGTGTCTCTCTCTCTATCTCTGTCTGTCTGTTGCTCTCTCTCTCTGTCACTGTCTCTTTTCTCTCTCTCTCTGTCTCTTTTCTCTCTCTCTCTCTGTCTCTTTTCTCTCTCTCTCTCCTGTCACTGTCTCTCTTCTCTTCCTCTGTCTCTTTTTCTCTCTCTATCTCTGTCTGTCTGTCTGTCTGTCTGTCTGTCTGTCTGTCTGTCTGTCTGTCTGTCTGTCTGTCTGTCTGTCTGTCTGTCTGTCTGTCTGTCTGTCTGTCGCTCTCTCTCTCTGTGTCTCTCTCTCTATGTCTGTCTGTCTGTCTGTCTGTCTGTCTGTCTGTCTGTCTGTCTGTCTGTCTGTCTGTCTGTCTGTCTGTCTGTCTGTCTGTCTGTCTGTCTGTCTGTCTGTCTGTCTGTCTGTCTGTCTGTCTGTCTGTCTGTCTGTCTGTCGCTCTCTCTCTCTGTCACTGTCTCTTTTCTCTCTCTCTCTCTCTGTCTCTTTCCCTCTCTCCTCTCTCTCTGTCTCACTCACTTCCCTCTCTCTCTTTGTTTCTCACTTCCATCATTTCTTTCTCTCCTTTAGTCCCTTGTTCAGTTTAGTGTTAAGTATCTGTCCCCTCCATGTAACATGCCCCCATTAGTGCTGTTCGCTGCTAGGCTACACGTGCAGACTGTTGGTCAGTCAGGTTAACAGGGTTGAGGCACAGGGCAACTTTTAGGAACACTTTCCTTGTTTCCCTCAGTGGTGTGGGAGTTCTAGGTCATGAACATTGGTATTTTTCAGTAACCTTATCTAACTAGTACTGTTCCCAATATATCCTGGAGACCAATACAGGCTGTTAGAGAAAGAAAATGCACCCATACCCCACAACCATAGACAAGTCAGTGTAGCTTCCACTGAATGTTGATAAGGTTTTCTACAGCTGGAAAAGAATCATGCAGCAACAGGAAATAAAACAGGTTATAATTCATGGGATAAATGTAGGGGTTGATAATATATATTCCAAACTTTAGAATCCTTTTTAAGCTTTATTACACTACACATTTATATTTCCTGCTGTGTAGGAATCTTCTCAGTAACAAAGGAGTGGTCAAATTAGGATCCTACATCTGTAATTGGATACCTTTATTCTAGTGGGGAACCAAGAGACCCCATTGCATGTGAGAGATCTGGAGTTAGATGGAGATTTATGAATTGTGTACTTTATGTAAACTGCAATAGTCTGGAATATACCAAAATCATCCTCTAGCCAGCAAGGTCATTCTGTCCTTATCTTCTGCCAACATCGATTAGTATTTTATCCAGCAATCTTATTTAATATAACCTTAAAACACTGTATATGGGTTCCGTGGTAAGACTTGTCAGTCAGTCTCCTCATGTGTCATCCGCCATCTTTGTTTCCTCAATTAATTCCTCTGGTATCCCAGCGGACACTTGTCTCCGTGATTAAACCTGCTGTAAATAGAGCCCATTTCTCATCACAGTCACTTTGACCCGCTCTACTTCATTTCATAGGAAAGGGTTTTCAGGGTAATGAATATCACTATGCCACAAATCATTCTGCTTTCCAGTAAAGGCCTGATTGCAGATGAGTTTCTGCTCCCGTAACACATACTGTAAATAAAAAGATAGCTGTATTACAAGCCCGAAGCACTTCTTTTCCACAGTGTAATGGATGATGTAGGAACTCTGTGCAGACAATGTGCTGAGGCAAGTCGTTTTCTGTCTTTTGCTCTAGTCTCAGTCTTTTTAGTAGTCTGCTCTGAGTGAGACAGTTGTAAGACAGTGTGTGTGTGTTGTATTATTGTTTATGGGTGCTCCCTCAATCTCCCTCCCCCACACAGAGCCAGGCCTGCCACGGACCATCTTCTCTGTGGACCACTCTGGTATGTACGTTGGCCCTGAAGAAGACTCCTCACAGGGAGGAAAAGGGATTATTCTAAATGTTGTCTTATTTTCTGGAACATTTCATTTCATTTGCATTAAAGGCCCAATGCAGTCATTTTATATCAGTCTCAAATCATTCCTGGGTAACAAATAAGTGCCTTACTGTAATAGATTTCCATTAAAAATGGCAAAATTGGCTTTTTAGCCCAAGAAACATTCTCAAGCAAGAATTTAGCAAGAACTGTCTGGTTTGAGTGGGGAGGGGAAAACTGAAAACTATCTGTTATTGGCAGAGAAGTTTGGAACTCTCTTTGTTACTGGTCTATTAACCAATATACCACACTGATGTCCCCATGGAAAGCCGAAACTCCCGCCCAGGCAAACCTGCTGATTAAGGGTCCTGTGTCGATTCTTTTCAACAAGCAACTACCAGGAAATAACAGTGATAAAAAATGTTCACACTTTTAGTGTTAGTTCCATCAGCTGTTGTACAAAATTATATAAAACACAGAAATAGCAGTGCCTTTAATTTCATGTGTTAACTTCCACAATATGTGATCAACAATCCTCTGGCTTCACATAAATTAGACAGACTGAGGGCACTCCAAGGTCAACACGTGTCACAGGTGTTGTCTGTTCCTTGACCCCAGGGGCAGAGTACCAGGAGGTGGAGGTCCACCTGAGGAGGCAGAAGTCCGGCTTCGGCTTCCGCATCCTTGGGGGAGACGAGGCGGGTCAGCCTGTGAGTCCGGACACCCGTGAGAAGGCTCGTATGAGATGGGCGTGGAACCCTGTCATTTTCCCCTCTCTAACCCACTACATGCATATCTAACCCTGAACCCTGACTGACTGAGAGACTGGTGATACTGCTGTGGATGGTTACTGGTTAATTGTCTGTAGAGTAACACTCAGCGCAAACATGGAGCCACGTATTTATTCATAAGCACCACTGACATAACAACCACTTACACATGTCATTTCACATACAGTTACTCCCTGCATGTTTCTTGTCCACTTGACCATGATTACATATCACTTCAATGTAGTCCTTTTATGAATCCAGCCCTCTGATTGGTCAACCGACTTTTTAACCCCTACCCCCTAGCTCTCCATGCGTTCTGATTGGTATTTTTCCCATAAACAGATTCTGATTGGGGCCATCATTGAGAAGAGCCCTGCAGACAGAGACGGGCGCCTGCGGCCAGGCGATGAGCTAATCTTCGTGGACGGGATCCCAGTGGCGGGGAAGCCCCACCGGTACGTCATCGACCTGATGCACGGCGCCGCCCGCAATGGACAAGTCAACCTCACCATCAGGAGGAGGCTACAGGGCCCAGGTGAGAGGATGGGAGGGGACAGATCTAGAATCAGTTACTGAAAACTCCTAATCCTAATCATTAGGGAGGAAAACGGAACTCTGACCTTAGAGCATCTTCTAGGGTCAAATTCATCCTACTCCAAGAAGGCCTGATAGTCTTCCTTTCTCTGGTCTTATGTGGAGTCCGGCTGTTGTATTGTACCTTGAATTGTAGAGCTGCAAGAGCCTGCTGTGTGATGTGTAGCAGCCCTCTACACACACCTTCCCCCCTCAGATCCCCCCATTCCCTTATGTCAGCTTACGCTCCGGCTGCCTTTGGTGCCTGGGGAGGAGAGCACAGCCACCCTGGTGAGATCCCGTCTCCCCTCCTCTGTCTCCCTCTTCTCCTTCCGTCTCCAGTCATGAAAGGATGTCTGTCTCATCCGTGTCGTCCGTGGTCTTGCCTTTCATCCCTCGAACGTTTGATTCAAAGTAACACTTTTGGAGATGTCAAGACTCTGTCTCTCCCAGAGGTCACACTACCGTCAGTTCAACCTTGATCACTGAAGAAGATGTAATGAGCTCTAACATGACATCTTGGTTTTGAGGGAATGTTAGTTCTTAGCGATTGTATCTACAGATATCTTCAATGGAGGTTTTCTTTTGCATTAAAAAGATCTTTGGATGCAACAATACAGCCGATGAGGTGTGAGAGAAACCATGACCTTTCACTGATCTGATAGCCAGTCCAGACAGGGCCAGTCTTTGTCCATTGATGAGTGCTGTGCTGCTTTGCTGGGCTGCAGTGTGGTGTGGTGGAGAGCAGAGCAGAGCAGGTTAACTCAGCGCTCTGTTACCCCCCCACAGGAGAGCCGTGTCCAGAGAACGGCCGCAGCCCCGGCTCTGTGTCCACCCAGCACAGCTCCCCACGCAGCGACTTCACCAATGTCACTTATCCTGGCAACAACGCAGCCCCACCCACTGACGCCATGGGTACAGGTAGCACCACAGACGGAGAGCCGACCTCCACCGTGCAGCAGCCACCGAGTGATGTCATTATCCACCGCAAGGAGAGTGAAGGGTTTGGATTCGTCATCATCAGCTCGCTCAACCGGCCCGAGACCGCCACCGCCATCAGTGAGTGCTGCTCTGTTTGTGTGTGTGTGTGTGTGTACGTGTGTTATTCCATGTCCATGGGTTGTTTACATTACAATGTACTGCCTTATGGCAATTTCACCTTAAAAGGGAAGGCTTCACATATTACTATGGTCTTGAGTTTTAATGCATTTTAGTCCAGCAGATACGGCCGTTCCAAGCAGAGGAAACCAAATCCGTTTTGACAGAAATTGCTGAGAGGAAGAGGTCCCAACCATAGAAAAAATGTAACACCTCTATTTTTGAACCATGTACTCCTCGTCTGACCATCTAACCCGTCTCAATTCCAAATGGTTTCCTGACTGTATCAATCCCTCAGATCTGAGGTAGCTAGGCTCCAGTACGCCGCGGCGCCTTTTAGTGCCCTGCCCACACTCGCCGTGCAGACAGCCAGCTGTCTTACATAAGATGAGAGGGGGCGGGAGAAATGTGAAAAGAGCGAGCAACATAGATAGAAAGAAGAGAGGGAGAGATGGAAAGAAAGCATCCAACCAGTAAGATTAGCCTGAACTCATCCTCAACTAACCATATCTGTGTGTCTCTCACTCTGTGTGTATTGTCCTCCGCCTCTCCTCCCATCCCAGACGTGCCCCATAAGATTGGGCGTATCATCGACGGCAGCCCGGCGGACCGCTGTGGCAAACTGAAGGTGGGTGACCGCATCCTGGCGGTGAACAGCCAGTCCATCATCAACATGCCCCACGCCGACATCGTTAAGCTCATCAAGGACGCCGGCCTCAGCGTCACCCTCCGGATCATACCACAGGAAGGTGAGTGAGACAGGGGGGGGGGGGGGGGCAACGGTCAGCAGACTGGAGATAATGGGGGGACCAAGGGGTAGTAGAGAACTGTATAATGTAGATGTGGGGGGACTTTCAGGGACTGTTGTTAAAACTGTTTGTCATCTTAAATGCAGCACGTTGTCTTACTGTACAGACCGTTTTACATCCTTTTTAAAAGGATCAGCGAGTGATATGTCTGTTTGGGAGAACTGTCTAGTGAGTCGGTTTCTGACACCATCTTCTAATGCTTCATGGGTGTTTCTGGTTATGACGAGCATCTTCTGTAGATTAGAGCATTGTACTGACAGTCCTTTGAAGTAGATGCACCGTGTATTATGTTAATGTGGCTCTGTTTAGCATAGTCTATGCAGTGGTGTGTATCTACCTGTCACTGTGTCTGTCACTTCTGTCTGTCTGTGTTTCAGAGCTGAGCCCGTCAGCCCCTAGCTCAGAGAAGCAGAGCCCAGCAGTGACCCAGCAGCACAGTCCTCAGGCCCAGCCCAGTCCCGCCGTGGGCCAGCCCATCTCTGCAGTCACCCAGAACAGCCCTGCAGTCACTCAGCCCAGTCCTGCAGTCACCCAGCCCAGCTCCCTGACCCATCAGAGCCCCATCACACAGACCGCAGCCCCCCCACCCCAGATCTACACCCACGACAGCAGGTACGGCAACCGGATGGTCACACACACACAGACGCACACTGCTTAAAAACACACACACACCAATTCATAGCACCCAGCCCAGTTCTAAATATTGGTCCGCCAGGATAGGGCCATAATTTACACGAGCATTTCGCTAAACGCACAATAACATCTGCTAAATATGTGTGTGACCAATAACATTTGATTTGATTTAAGACGTGCAGCATTTAAGTGCTCTATCATTTCCTATGTATTTAAATCGTTTAAGATGGTTGATCATCTATGTGTATGGGTTCATGTAATCTTTAGGGCTTACAGCACATTTAGAAATCTCACTTATACAGTACAGTAGTATCTTCCTTTTTTAATCTCTGGGGTAAAAGCACTGTTCCTAAGGGAATTACAGGTGAGAGCGAGGTATTCTCTCCCTGTCTCCAGTTTGTTGTATAACATCACTTAACTCTTATGGACTCCTGAATTATTAACCTAAATAGCTTCTTTATAGACCTACGCTGAATATTTCATCAAGTTCTTACAGGGGGCCCAAAAGTGTACCCTGTCATTGTCCTTTCTCTCCTGCTCTGGAGAATTTCCTCTTATTTATTGCCAACTCTGTAAAAGACTGAGTGTCTTTTTATGTGGTTGAAAATATAGATTTCACTTACCACCACTAGTCTTGCCTAAAAGGTAGTTTGATTGAAGCAAACAAGGTATTTGTAAATAACTTAGAATTTGACATGAATTTATTCAAAGTGCATTACCTTCACAACCGAATGAAGTTGGAGCTTTCAAATGAAATGCTTGTAGTGATAACCCACTGGGCACACTACATCGTTTCAACGTTGGTAATTGGGTAATATTTAGTTGAGAACTTGATCAATGAGACTACAACATACTGTATATTCACCCACTCAAAAAGACCACCCAAAACATAGTTCAATGTCCAACGTGTTATCACCGTGCATTCAACCATCGGGAAAAAAGCACAACCAAATTCCAACGGAAAAAACGACGTCATATTTTTGGTTTGGTTTTCACTGAAATGTCTCACTGCGCTTTCAACCATTTAAAAGCACCGCAAAGTTCTAATGGAAATACAATGCCAGATATTTAGTTCATTTATACAACCGATTAATGTGTTATCACTGTGTTTCATCTAATAGAGAACCAAATGACCTGGATTGCGGTTGAGATTACATTAAAAGTGCATGGTGCAGAGATCAACGCTGTTCAAGATTCTGCACAGATTATTACAGCAATAGTGAAGATCTCCAGAGACCTGCGACAACCTATTCATGCATGCTTTATAATAAGGATTTTATAATTACTCAACCTTATTAAGGTGACCGTGGATGTGTTACTCGTTTTATAGTTGAATTTTACATTAGTTTGTACGATAGCCTTAATTTAGGCTATATTAAATTGTGTTTGGTTGACAAAGCAACCAAATATCAACATTTTAAATGAGATGTATCTACTGATTGCATAGTTCCATCTGAGCCACTGGCTTAATCCCATTCGTGAACTTGTATTTTTGGTTGATTTAGAGACATGAATCCAACATATCATTGGTTAAACTTGTCAACAAGTTAATATGCTATTCATTGTTTATTGTATTTCAAACATTGAATTGTGTTTGTTTTCAACATAACAATCAAAGTTAAAGAATAGGACTAAATCATATCAAACTTTAAATGCACTTTTAAATAAAGTTGGATTTGATTTAGTCCTATTCTTTAACTTAGATTGTTGTGTTGACTTACGTATTTCGTTGCGATGGAGACGTCAATCCAACATATCAAATATGAATTTGGAGACAAACTGTAATTAAAGCCAGAGTAAGTCAGTATTACAGGTGGAAGTATCCAAGCAGAAGAATTACATTTCCTTCAAATGTTGTTATTTGGTGGGTTGACAACTGAACACAATACAATATAACTAAATATCATTATAATAATAATAATAATATATGCCATTTAGCAGACGCTTTTATCCAAAGCGACTTACAGTCATTACATTTGAAATGAATCAAATCTTGAAACACTGGGCCTATTGTATTGTCTATTTTTAGATTAATTCTGGGTTGAATTGAAACAATGGCTGTCGATGACTTTGCAAATGCTATATAGGCCAAAATAGTCTCCTTGACATTATATGAGTGATAAAGTATGGTCACGTCATTTTCTCTGTGAAACCTTCCTTTTGGAATGACTTTGATAGCAACAGCGAATCTATTTCATTTTTAAGTGACATCTCAAAAAATTATTCTCAAGATAGCATCAGAGTCACTGACAAATATCATATCTAAACAGGGTGGGACTTGGTTAAAACCCGAGATGGGAGACTAAAGGGTAGCTGTAGATATACCAATTCTCCAGTAGGAGGTGCTGCCCAGCCTATTGTTTTGAAGATCTGATGCTGTTTTTAAGGTACAAATTCAACAAAGACAAACCTATGTTGAAATGTGGTTACGGTGACAACCTCATCTACGTGGTTGAAATTTCACCCTCAAAACATTGATTACTTTTTTCAAATCCAATGTATTTTCCTTGTATATTCCTTGTCACAATACATTGACAAATTACGTTGTAACAACATTGATTCAACCAGTTTATGCCCAGTGGGAAATGTCCCTTTAACTTGATTGGTTGGTTAGTTACAGGTCAGAGGTGAAAGCGAGGCAGGATGTGAAACCGGACATCCGACAGCCTCCATTCACAGACTACAGACAGCCCCCGTTGGACTACAGACACCCTCCTGTAGCAGACTACCGCCAGCCACCCACCCTGGACTACAGACACCCTCCTCTGATGGACTACAGACAGCTGTCCACTGACCCCAGGCACTTCCCTATGCCTGTGCCCCACGACTACAGACAGATCCAGCCACAGATGCCACAGGTCTACCAGGTTAGATACTTTACTCATCAATACAATATTGACCTGGGATGTCTGCTAACTTAAATTGTACTTTTTCTTTACGTTACTTTTATTTTAAGTATGTAAAGCTGTCAAAATGGGGCTCCCAAGTGGCGCAGCGGTCTAAAAACTGCATCTCAGTGCTAGAGGCGTCACAACAGACGACCTGTTTCGTATCCAGACTGTATCACAACCAGCGGGGTTTGGGAGTACCACAGGGCGGTGCACAATTGGCCCAACGTTGTACGAGTTTGGCCGGTGTAGGCAGTCATTGTAAATAAGAATTTGTTCTGAAACTGACTTGCCAAGTTAAATAAAAGGTTAAATTAAAATAAAATAAATACATTCAACTGATATACATGGTCATTGACAAGCAAGAAACAGGAGTTCAGGTAGAGAGGTTACCGAAGAAGATGTGGTAATTCTATCAGGGTTAAACGAGACTGAACGCTGAGTTAAACAATGGTGAGTGCAGCATTCAGTCTGGTTTAACCAGGCTATAGTAATACACATGGCCATTAGCTTTTGTGATGATGACTGATGCCCTTCCCCTCCTCCCTGGTTCTTACTGCCTGTTGTCTGAATGTGTCCTGCTCCTTCCCCTCCTCCCTGGTTCTTACTGTCTGTTGTCTGAATGTGTCCTGCTCCTTCCCCTCCTCCCTGGTTCTTACTGCCTGTTGTCTGAATGTGTCCTGCTCCTTCCCCTCCTCCCTGGTTCTTACTGCCCGTTGTCTGAATGTGTCCTGCTCCTTCCCCTCCTCCCTGGTTCTTACTGCCCGTTGTCTGAATGTGTCCTGCTCCTTCCCCTCCTCTCTGGTTCTTACTGCCTGTTGTCTGAATGTGTCCTGCTCCTTCCCCTCCTCCCTGGTTCTTACTGCCCGTTGTCTGAATGTGTCCTGCTCCTTCCCCTCCTCCCTGGTTCTTACTGCCCGTTGTCTGAATGTGTCCTGCTCCTTCCCCTCCTCTCTGGTTCTTACTGCCCGTTGTCTGAATGTGTCCTGCTCCTTGAATGTGTCCCCCTCCTCCCTGGTTCTTACTGCCCGTTGTCTGAATGTGTCCTGCTCCTTCCCCTCCTCCCTGGTTCTTACTGCCCGTTGTCTGAATGTGTCCTGCTCCTTCCCCTCCTCCCTGGTTCTTACTGCCTGTTGTCTGAATGTGTCCTGCTTCCTTCCCCTCCTCCCTGGTTCTTACTGCCCGTTGTCTGAATGTGTCCTGCTCCTTCCCCTCCTCCCTGGTTCTTACTGCCTGTTGTCTGAATGTGTCCTGCTCCTTCCCCTCCTCCCTGGTTCTTACTGCCTGTTGTCTGAATGTGTCCTGCTCCTTCCCCTCCTCCCTGGTTCTTACTGCCCGTTGTCTGAATGTGTCCTGCTCCTTCCCCTCCTCTCTGGTTCTTACTGCCTGTTGTCTGAATGTGTCCTGCTCCTTCCCCTCCTCCCTGGTTCTTACTGCCTGTTGTCTGAATGTGTCCTGCTCCTTCCCCTCCTCCTGGTTCTTACTCTGTTGTCTGTCCTGCTCCTTCCTCCCCTGGTTCTTACTGCCTGTTGTCTGAATGTGTCCTGCTCCTTCCCCTCCTCCCTGGTTCTTACTGCCCGTTGTCTGAATGTGTCCTGCTCCTTCCCCTCCTCCATGGTTCTTACTGCCTGTTGTCTGAATGTGTCCTGCTCCTTCTCCTCCTCTCTGGTTCTTACTGCCTGTTGTCTGAATGTGTCCTGCTCCTTCCCCTCCTCCCTGGTTCTTACTGCCTGTTGTCTGAATGTGTCCTGCTCCTTCCCCTCCTCCCTGGTTCTTACTGCCTGTTGTCTGAATGTGTCCTGCTCCTTCCCCTCCTCCCTGGTTCTTACTGCCTGTTGTCTGAATGTGTCCTGCTCCTTCCCCTCCTCCCTGGTTCTTACTGCCCGTTGTCTGAATGTGTCCTGCTCCTTCCCCTCCTCCCTGGTTCTTACTGCCCGTTGTCTGAATGTGTCCTGCTCCTTCTCCAGGACTTTGACTTCTTCACCGTGGAGCTGGAGAAGAGTGTGAAGGGGTTTGGCTTCAGTATCCGTGGAGGGAGGGAGTACAAGATGGACCTGTTTGTCCTGCGACTGGCCGAGGACGGACCCGCCATCCGCAACGGGAGGATGAGGGTAGGCTGCTGACGATGTCACATCCTGTGCTGAACTAACACTTCCCCTCATCATACTTACAGTAGCTTCTCTCCCAACGCTGGTTTAGTGGGATATTAATAATAAATCTTTGCTAGTCTTAATTGTCTGATGATTATCTTGGCAGCAAATTTCCATTTTAAGCCCTGGAAGAAAATAATCTGCTAATGCAGTGTGGCTGAGTGTGTGAAGGATTTGGGATGTTTTGACACCTGCTGGGTTAGTGGGTTTACTGGCAGTAGAAACGTTTCCCTAGTCTAGTCAATAATACATTAGGTACTATAAACATTCAGATGAATAATTAAAGGGTGGCTGCTTTTACCATGAGTAGTTTTCACGTTTGTCCGTTTCGTAATGTTCTCTCCAGGGACAGTCTGCCGGTCACCATCTGTTTAACACAAAAAAAGAAGTTCAAATGTAACGTTAGTACTCTTTGTAAAAAAGATGCCGAGCGTGCCAAGCTTTTAGTTTTTCCCCAAGTTCACACCTTCCTTCCATCACCTCTGTCAAAGTATGAGTCACTCTCTCTCAACAGCTGTATATGTTCTTGTAGCCTGCTATGTTCATCCAGAGTGACTCTGACCACTTAATGGCGTAAAAGATACAGAAATCTCACTTTACTTTTCTGTCATCGCAGTTGTTCTATATCTCCGAAAGTATCTTGATCGTCTCCTACCCGTCACACTTTTCTCTCTGCCCAATCTCCCTAGTGTGGGCCAATAGCGTCATCGCTGTGCATTCCTTATCTGTAATGAACCTGTCGGAGATAACGTGTGTGAAACGGCCCGTAGGGATATTACTCTCACTCCGTCACGGCGAGGTAAATGCAGCTCGGCGGGCCCAGGCCCAAACCCATCGCCTGGGGATGAGGGATAGCTAGCGGTCCTGTTCTCTCTCTTCTACGCCCGGGCCGGTATCGTGATTTATCCTTCAGTAATCACAGCTTTTAAAGGCCCACTCAAACTCTGCAGTCCGCCACACACAGGCCCAGTTTGAACTCTGATCATGGGGAGATGAATGGTTGAGGGGGAAAGGTAGGATCATCTAACACTGCTGTTGAAATGAACTGGGATGGGCCGGCCGGATGGCTATATAGTATAATACTTGTTACACCAGCAAGGAGCAGGCTCTGGTCAAAAGTGCACTATATAGGCAATAGGGTGCTGTTTCAGACACAGCCTTAGTAAGCTTGGCTGGACTCGAGATGGCATCTAGAGGAGAGACAATCCAAGGATAACCATGCTTCATCTGGAGGTCATACTACTGCTGTTGGCTTGGGTTTCAATTCTCTCATCCACACCCAGTCACTTCCCATCCATTTAAAGGGGAATGTCTCAGGCCGGCCTCTGCCATTCACTAACTGTCAGAAGGTGTAGATGGACGGGCGGCCCAGCTCCGCTCAGATGAGCCTAATAACACTTAATCACTCCCCTTCTCTCTCTCTGTTGCCGGGCGGATTCTCTCTCCTCTCACTTTCAAATTACTTCCACTATTAGCCGAGGACTTTTCCATTTGTTACAGTAATTGGTTTATACATTTGGCGCCGCAGCACGTGGTCTCCTACACTATCAGTCAAGAGGGCACTGATCCCAATTCCCAAGTGAAGGAAGTGTGTTAGTGAGATCCTTCAGGGGATATGCCTATACAATCGGCCTCCGACCTTGATGTTGTAGTCATAGAGAGGTCACAACCTTTTCACTGTAGTGCTGGACGGGAGGTGTAGTCTACTTAGTGAAATGAATAGGTTACTACCAGGTCTTCAGCTACTAATGTCCTGGGTCATATTCATTAGGAATACGTTTTGCAACGGAAAGCTAAAACAATTGTTTCTTATTGGACGGATTCAGATACTCCCTCCCTGTTTCAGTCTAGTTTCTTCCATTTGGTACGTAATGAACAACGCCCAGGACATTGGTATTCAGGAGGGTATCCTCTTTAGTCTCAACCCCCCTGCAGGGACGAGTCCATAATTCAATCTAAATGACATTATAAAAACGGGCTGCAGGAATTAATGACAACTGACACCACATTCATATTCATGAGTGCTAATTCTGATTAGAGCTTTACACTGGCCGCTCTGATCCCTTTGCACCACTATGATTTATAGATACACATTGATCCTAATAAATTGTGATCCACAATAAACTTGCCTTATTAATTTTGCGCTTTAATACGTAGTGTGTGTGCTTATCTCCGAGGCCTGCCAAGAAATAATTGCGTTGGGGGTTGCGGCAGTGTGTGCCAGCGTTCGTTCATCTAATCAGGGAATTGGTGTGAACTTGTCACGCAATGTAACGCATGTTTATATAACACAAGGTGCTCAGTGGGTTGGTGATTTTAGAGGTTACTGTCACAGTGGTCAATTGTCTATTTATTGTCTGTGCAGTTTCTGCATGGCAACAGGATTTCATGCACATACACACACCTGCATGCACACACACACAGCGGGGGACACACACACACTATCTATCTACAGTATTGCTCTCTCTCTCTCTCTCTCTCTCTCTCTCTCTCTCTCTCTCTCTCTCTCTCTCTCTCTCTCTCTCTCTCTCTCTCTCTCTCTCTCTCTCTCTCTCTCTCTCTCTCTCTCTCTCTCTCTCTCTCTCTCTCTCTCTCTCTCTCTCTCTCTCTCTCTCTCTCTCTCTCTCTCTCTCTCTCTCTCTCTCTCTCTCTCTCTCTCTCTCTCTCTCTCTCTCTCTCCTCTCCAGGTAGGGGACCAGATCATTGAGATCAATGGGGACACCACCAGGGACATGACCCACGCCCGGGCCATCGAGCTCATCAAGTCAGGGGGCCGGCGGGTGCGTCTGCTCCTGAAGAGAGGCACAGGGCAGGTCCCAGAGTATGGTGGGTTTCCATTCTGTCCCTCGAACCCTGTTGTTTACTCCTCCCCAGACCAAGGCTAATCCAGCTGTAACACACTCAAATACACCTGCTGACCTTCTAATCTCATCTGATTCCAGTAACACTATAATCACATTTTAAAAGTCACACGCATTTCTAAAATGATTACGTCTATAGATGATTCTTTACTCGGGCCTCCCGAGTGGCGCAGCAGACTGAAGCACTGCATTGGAGTGTTGCGGCGACACCACAGCCTGGGAATCCCATAGGGTGACGCACAATTGGCCCAGCGTCGTCCGGGTTGGGGGAGGGTTTGGCCGGGGGGGCTTTACTTGGCTTTCGTGCTCTAGCAACTTCTTGTGGCGGACTGGGCGCCTGCGGGTGAACGGTGTTTCCTCCAACACATTGGCGAGGCTGACTTCCGGGTTAAGCGGGCAGGTGTTAAGAAGTGCGGTTTGGCGGGTCTTGTTTCGGAGGATGCATGACTCGACCTTCGCCACCCCGAGCCTGTTGGGGAGTTGCCGCGATGAGACAATTTCGCAATCACTAATTTGGGTTGAAAAAGGTGGTAAGAATGACAAAAAAAAAACATCAACTTGTAACTATAACTCTGTTTATGTCTGGCATGCCTATCTTATAATGTACTTGTATTTTCTACATCCATAGCAATGTCTTTCTCTCCACTTAATACTTTAACACTGATAAACTTGTCTTTCTCTTGACTAACAATAGTGTAACTCTTCCTTTCAAGGCATCTGGTTTAACCCTAATGACTGGTATAGGTTGTTACTCCCCTTTCCTTAGGAATGGTACCTTCCAGTCTCTCCATGTGCATGAAAAGTGACAAGCATGGCTCCCCCTATTTCTTCCTAATGGGCCACTCTAAAGACACGGTTTGTGACGATCTGCATGTTCCAGTCTAATTCTACTTGGTGTCGTGGTTTGTGGTGTGGTTTTGTGTGCCCATGCCGTGGGTTGCAGCTGTGACTTCCTGGTCAGAACACACTGGCTCCTCCTCTCCACTTCAATCACAGTGACATCAACCTACAGTAGTTCCCCAGCTATTGGGGCTTTCAAGACAACTGGGGGGGGGGGGGCGAGGTCAAATCATGACTTCACTGATCTTCAGATCGGAAACTCTGAGCTTTATAAAGATGTCAGAGGTTGACCGTTCAAAACTATTTTCCCAGTCGGAGTTCGTTTTTTCCCCTGAGTTCCCTGTTGTCTTGAACACACTTAAGTCTGAGATTTCCAAGTTCCCAGGTGTTTTGAACGCAGAATATGTCCACGTGGTCATCAGGCCAGCCCAATGGAATTATTATACTGTATGTACACACAATAAATACATATTACACATTTAGAAAGATCCATGGACCAACTTTTACAAAATAGCGATTCAAACTGACAACCACTATCGTCTAGATAGATTAGTCAGAAATATATAGGCAGACTATTTCCTGTGATAAAATCCCACCGTGGTGCACGCTGAGGCCCCTAACAGACATTTATGTCCCCTACACCTCAGGGAATGACAGCACCTAGCGGCCCTCGTGGTAATAAATCGTGATGTGTCAGACTCTCCCATGGCCTCTGTAACGGAGAGTCACACTCCCGGCCTGTGGGTAGTGAGTTAGCACTGCACATGACTCTTCCACAGCCAGCCAAGGCCTCCACTGTGAAATACAGTCATCAGCACTTAGCTTTGGCAGGTGACCAGGGTCTTTAGACATAGGAAATAGTATTGTCTGTCTCCATCCTCACTGCTAGGAGACTTCTGATTTCCTCTCCCAGTCGGAGACTCTCCCCGGCCATTTATGACAGAGATTTTTTTGTTATCTATTTCTGTCTCTCTCCCTCCCACTCTCCCTCCCTCCCTCCCTCCCTCCCTCCCTCCCTCCCTCCGTTCCCTCCCTCCCTCCCTCGTTCCCTCCCTCCAGCCCTCCCTCCCTCGTTCCCTCCCTCCCCCTCCCTCCCTCCCTCCCTCTCCCCCTCCCTCCCTCCCTCCCTCCCTCCCCTCTCCCTCCCTCCCTCCCTCCCTCTCCCTCCCTCCCTCCCCTCCCTCCCTCCCTCTCCCCCTTTACTCCATCAGAAAGGGTTTTTCTATTACCTGCCCGCGGGTGACATAAAGCTGTGAAATACGCACCATGAGCCCATTACACTGTCAGCCAGAGGACGCCATATTAAATCACCAGCGTCACTTTTCATATCAACTATCAACCTGTGTGTTCTGGGCAGAGCAGTCACATAAAAGTGGAATAGCCATTTGTAACATGGATGTGGGGGATTGTGTGGATACGTAGATGTTTTTACAGGCCTAGGTTTATCTGTATACTGAGAGGATGTAGTATTTATGTTTGATGCGCTGCTTCGGGGTTATTTAACTACATTTTGCAAAGCGGCTCTGTATTTTCAGCTCGTTTATACAGTACTTTGCAGAGGAAAACGAATTCAAAGCTTATAAAAACTGCATCCTGATGAAATAATGAAGTTGAATAAAAGACGGTTGCCACATTTCGTATCACATAATATAATACTGTGTGTGTGCGCGTGCATGACGTTTGTGAGTATGTGGACGTGTGCATGCTGTGTATTGTGTGGATGTATTAGAGCATGTGTACATTAGTCCCCTCATACAGAGTACTAGAGTATGGAGGTTGTATTAAGGTCAGATCCAGTCAGCTAGCTGGGCAGCAGGGCCCTCACCCCTCAGAACGAACAGAGCCGTATCCAAGGTGACAGCAGGCATTAGCTCAGCACACATACTCCCTCTCACAATCCTATTGGGCCACACTGCCTCCACGGGAGACAGGTCATCACTTCAATACACCAAGCAGTGGCTGATGGGTAGCGGAATGAGCTGGTGTGAATAGTTCAGGGTTTCAGAGCGCAACAGGCACCTGCATTGACTGTGAGCCTGCTCACTGAGCTCTCTCCAAACATCAGACCTTCCTAGCTGGTCTGGGAGTCCATCTAGTCTGTAATGAGGCCTCATGGAACTAGCCTCCCTCTTTCCCCCTGCTAGTTAGATGATTGGCGCTAGCCTTCCTGGTGACTTCCCCCCTGCCAGCCTGTTTGTAATGAATGATTACCCTGGGACTGCTAGCTCAGCGATGCAGAGAGAGAAGCTAACAGGCCAAGCTGCAGTAGCCTCTGAGGAGAAGGTAGAGCCCTGTAGGTTTAGCCACTACCGTGGTTACTCAGCCCAGAGCACCGGTGGGGAGTCTCGAACCCGCAGGTTTTCTCTCCCGAGCCAGGCTGAAGCACCGCCTGATTCATTATATCATCCATTCCATTAATAAACCTGTTTTCGATTTCTCTGCCCCCTTCTTAGAAGTGCTGAGGCTTTAAAGGGAGCTAGGGAACTGAGATGTGTGCTGCCTAAAAGTGAACTTGCAGTGTGTGACTTATAGGAGTGAAGTGATATTTCACTTGCAGCCCATACCACAAAGACTGGGTTTGATTGTTGTGATTGCTATAATATGGATGCTGTCATCCATGTAGACTAGAGGCATGTTTTTTGGCTTGGTGTGTGTTGTTTGGATAAATCTATAGATTCATAAATATATCTCTATAGGGCAAACTTCCACTTAAGTCAACGTTTCACTCAGTCTCCCATTGACATCCATGCATGACTAAGTAAATGGAAGGTAGGATTCGCCCCTGACTGTTAAGACTATCCTTTCCCATGTCTAACTGTGTGTTTGTGCCCCAGCAGACAGTACCTCCCCCTGGGATGCACGCCCTTCAGCCTCCCCAAGTCTGTCGGAAGTAGCCCTGCCCCCAGACACTCTGACCATGCCATCGCCCTCATCTCATCTGACCCCGTCCCAGCAGCCCCCAGGCCCCGACCTGGCTCGCCTGCCACCGCAGGAGGTCCCGCGGGAGCCGGCGGCGCAAGAGAGCAGGAAGGCAGATCGCTCCCAGAGCCCCCGGAAGGCCCCGCCGAGCCGCAAAATCCGGACCAGACCGGTCACGGGAGGAGGGACCGGGACCGGCCCAGTGGGAGTGGTTGCAGTAATGGGAGGGCCAAGCAGAAGGAAGGTGGCAGGTCCACCTGCAGAGGGAGCTGCCCCAAAGAGGGAGGGCCGGTGGGGAGGGATGAGCTGCTACCTGGGGGAGGGGAGCCCAAAAGCTCCTCCAGGGGGAGGTCTAAGGAGAGGATAGCTGGGGAGAGCAGCGGCACATCCCAGGGGAAAAGAGAACCCACACAGTCCCCGACGAAAGGCTCCAAGCCCTCATACACAAACTCTAACGGGAACGGCAGCAGCGGTGCTGGTACTCAGAGCGGCAGCAGCAGTCACCCAGACGTCAGTGTCGGGCATCAGGGGGAGCCGGGGCAGGAGAAGCCCAGGCCCAGAGAGGCAGAGAGGGGCCCTGGAGAGACCCGGCCCTGCCGCCCCACCAAGAGCACCAGCAGCGGCAACACGGCAGCGGGTAGGAAGGCCACTGTGTCCCCTGGGCCCTGGAAGATCCCCGGCTCTGACAAGCTGCCCAGCACCCTGCGCTCGGGCACGTCCACTGTGAGCAGATAACACCTTGGAGTATACCCACTACCAGACCCCCAGGCCGGGCTACACTAAGCCTGGCTAGCCCCTTCATTGTCTCCCCTCGCCCTGCCTCCCCTACCCCACCCTCTAGACCTCAGATGTAAAGGGGGGTTCCTCCATGCGTTTTTAGAGAACCATTTTTATTTATATTGTACTCTAAATTATTTTGAGAGATATTTTACACCGACCACCTTAAGAACTGGAAAGCATCCACTTAAAAATTCAAAATAAGAAGAAACCAAGCAGAATGTGTGTAGCGTGACGGGATCCTTGAGCAGTGTTAAGGGGTTCGAATACAGGAAGTTCATTTGGAAGTGCTCAAATCCCCACAGCACTCCAGTCCAGGACGTACATGCAAATTGAACCACTCACCGATTGGTTGACTGTGACACTGCAGTTTTTTTTTATACAATGAAGTCTATTTTATGAAAGGAATGTTGAAGAGGGGTTGCCTGTTTTTGTGTATTTTGAAAAGAGAGAATGAAAACCAGAACTAGAAAAAGAGTATACGCATTAATGGGACTTTGCCTTAAATAAGAGACTGTACGAGACTGAAGAAGCTATCCCGAGGAATCTATCAAATGGTATAGAAATAAATCTATTATATGATGAGTATTAATATGTGGGACGTGATCATCATCTCTAATGCATACCTAGTCGGGCCAATGGTAGCTCTGAGACGCCTCATAAGCTCGACGAGTGAAGGAACACAACACTGTTTTTCAACACTCCCTTATGACTCCACAGCCACAAATCCACTATAGTATTGCATTTCTAGTCTGTGTGGACCCATTCTACGAGACTGCAGTGGACTCTAAGGGCTGTTCGTGCTTGAATCATCAACGGTTGGGTCACAGGAGATACATCTCCCCCTCACTGTGCTTCGCGAACAAAGCAATTTGCTGGGGTTTGTCTGGTGGACAATGTGGAGAGAGTGAAGGCTCATGGGATATCGGGGCAGAGTGCCTTACGATCAGGGACCGACGGACAGAGAGGTCTGTTATGGACTTAAAGAACCTAGAACACTCTAGACTGATGTGGTTCAATCCAGGCTGCTACCGTACAGTCAATACCAATGTCCCAATATTCATATACATCTGTGTCATGACGGACATTCATGGTTTTATATCTGATTGTTGGCATTTGTTCACTATATTTACAGACCCCACAGTATTTATTTGGTCAGAAAACATTAGCAAATTTTTCCATTTCCTTACAGATTGAGGTTAGTTCCACAACTTCTGGCGTTCTGTTGGTATTGCATTGTCAGATATCGAAACGTCTAGACAGAACATCTCTAACAGATGGTGTAATCAAGCTGTAGCTACACAGAATTACATGTTTGGGTGAAAAGATGGCAAGGGTATGAAAGCAGGAAACTACACAAGTATTTCTGGTGGGGATCAGAGACAGAGAGAGAAACATTGCCATTTGTCACGAGCTCATTCATCACTTAAATGTGTCTAAATGCTCTGTGCTTCACTTAAACGCTGTTCATTTACACAACACATGAAACACGTTTATCTCCCAAAGACACATATGTATACATTACAACTGACAACTGTCTGGATATTCATTTCAACGTTTGTTTAGTCTCTAAGTGTCTACATAGCCAGTGACGTTAAAATATATATACACATCTCTCTCTACCAGATTGTGGCCCAATTAACTTCGGAGCTCTACACTCCCCCATTACCAGTTTACACACACACACACAGTTAAGACACACACAGTAACACACACACGCGCGTCCCTCAGAACCGCCTTGTCATCCGATGACTAAGGTAGAGTTTTTTAGTTTTTTTAACTCTCTCAAACCCTCTCTCTGGCCCTGGGACTCACAGAAGCTAATTCATCTGTCACTCTGATAACTAGTATACTATACATGGAGATGTGGAAAGACTACAATCATCTAGACATTATGATCATTGACAGACACAAGAATCATTCTTGTCGATAAAAGAAAAGTCATTAAGGAGCAATCCGAATGTGTCCCCTTTAGTTCCTGCAGACATCTGATTTTTGAGTGGTAATTTGCAGTGTGTCGAGCTAACAATCCAGCAAAGAGAGGATGACATTGGCAGAACAAAGCTGTCCCCCTCGGGTGGAAGAAATGCAGACAGTCTTTCAGAATAGCAGTAATTACGAGAGAGGTGAGTGATGCGCTGAGCCCATTGGAATCTCTATTTATGAGAGGAAAATATATTTCTTTAAAGCACAAAGTGGTTCAGAGAATTGGTCTATAAATTGTGCTGGGGAACTGACCCTGAGTAGAGAGGAGTCTGTGGCTCAGCTGCTGTCTGGGCCTGTTTGAATACTTTAACAATGCATCCTTCCTCTCTTCCTTCTCTCTTTCCTAACGTCTTGTAAGAACAATGGTTACTTCAAGTAAGTAGGCAGCAGGTAGCCTAGATGTTCAGAGCATTGGGCCAGTAACTGAAAGGTTGCTGGTTTGAATCCCGAGCTGAATAAGTGGAAAATCTTCCCTTGAGCAAGGCACTTCACCCCAATTGCTCTGGATAAGAGCATCTGTTAAATGACAATAAATAAATATATAATAATGTAAAGCAGGTACATGTTCATTCATGTAAGTGTCACTGGTTACTTCAAGAAAGGATTCATTTGAACAGTGCCACTGTGTTCACCCCACACACAACCATTCCTATAGTGTCTGGCCAGTCCTGACTGTATACTGCACCTTCATCACTAAGCCTATCATGACTTCTGTGTTCACCCCACACACAACCATTCCTATAGTGTCTGGCCAGTCCTGACTGTATACTGCACCTTCATCACTAAGCCTATCATGACTTCTGTGTTCACCCCACACACAACCATTCCTATAGTGTCTGGCCAGTCCTGACTGTATACTGCACCTTCATCACTAAGCCTATCATGACTTCTGTGTTCACCCCACACACAACCATTCCTATAGTGTCTGGCCAGTCCTGACTGTATACTGCACCTTCATCACTAAGCCTATCATGACTTCTGTGTTCACCCCACACACAACCATTCCTATAGTGTCTGGCCAGTCCTGACTGTATACTGCACCTTCATCACTAAGCCTATCATGACTTCTGTGTTCACCCCACACACAACCATTCCTATAGTGTCTGGCCAGTCCTGACTGTATACTGCACCTTCATCACTAAGCCTATCATGACTTCTGTGTTCACCCCACACACAACCATTCCTTAGTGTCTGGCCAGTCCACTGTATACTGCACCTTCATCACTAAGCCTATCATGACTTCATTCCTATAAGTGTCTGTGGCCAGTCCTGACTGTATACTGCACCTTCATCACTAAGCCTATCATGACTTCTGTGTTCACCCCACACACAACCATTCCTATAGTGTCTGGCCAGTCCTGACTGTATACTGCACCTTCATCACTAAGCCTATCATGACTTCTGTGTTCACCCCACACACAACCATTCCTATCTGGCCAGTCCTGACTGTATACTGCACCTTCATCACTAAGCCTATCATGACTTCTGTGTTCACCCCACACACAACCATTCCTATAGTGTCTGGCCAGTCCTGACTGTATACTGCACCTTCATCACTAAGCCTATCATGACTTCTGTGTTCACCCCACACACAACCATTCCTATAGTGTCTGGCCACTGACTGTATACTGCACCTTCATCACTAAGCCTATCATGACTTCTGTGTTCACCCCACACACAACCATTCCTATAGTGTCTGGCCAGTCCTGACTGTATACTGCACCTTCATCACTAAGCCTATCATGACTTCTGTGTTCACCCCAGTGTCACACAACCATTCCTGATAGTTCACCCCACACAACCATTCCTATAGTGGCCAGTCCTGACTGTATACTGCACCTTCATCACTAAGCCTATCATGACTTCTGTGTTCACCCCACACACAACCATTCCTATAGTGTCTGGCCAGTCCTGACTGTATACTGCACCTTCATCACTAAGCCTATCATGACTTCTGTGTTCACCCCACACACAACCATTCCTATAGTGTCTGGTTCACCCCACACACAACCATTCCTATAGTGTCTGGCCAGTCCTGACTGTATACTGCACCTTCATCACTAAGCCTATCATGACTTCTGTGTTCACCCCACACACAACCATTCCTATAGTGTCTGGCCAGTCCTGACTGTCATACTGCACCTTCATCACTAAGCCTATCATGACTTCTGTGTTCACCCCACACACAACCATTCCTAGTGTCTGGCCAGTCCTGACTGTATACTGCACCTTCATCACTAAGCCTATCATGACTTCTGTGTTCACCCCACACACAACCATTCCTATAGTGTCTGGCCAGTCCTGACTGTATACTGCACCTTCATCACTAAGCCTATCATGACTTCTGTGTTCACCCCACACACAACCATTCCTATAGTGTTGGCCAGTCCTGACTACTGCACCTTCATCACTAAGCCTATCATGACTTCTGTGTTCACCCCACACACAACCATTCCTATAGTGTCTGGCCAGTCCTGACTGTATACTGCACCTTCATCACTAAGCCTATCATGACTTCTGTGTTCACCCCACACACAACCATTCCTATAGTGTCTGGCCAGTCCTGACTGTATACTGCACCTTCATCACTAAGCCTATCATGACTTCTGTGTTCACCCCACACACAACCATTCCTATAGTGTCTGGCCAGTCCTGACTGTATACTGCACCTTCATCACTAAGCCTATCATGACTTCTGTTCACCCCACACACAACCATTCCTAGAGTGTCTGGCCAGTCCTGACTGTATAGACTAAGCCTATCATGACTTCTGTGTAGACTAGAGACAAGGAAGAATGTCCTTCCTTCGTTGCACAGTTCGCCGCTTTTTCTCGTCAGAGCAGTCCCCCATTGAGGCAAATATCAGTACTTTTCTATGGACAGATCAGAAGAGATGGGTATATCTAAAACGGCGAGTGTGTTGAAGACTGACGCACGTACAATACATGAACCCCCTGAGCCTACCTAATGCAGCAGGGTATCACTGTGTAGTGTTATTATTAGCCGTGGTATTGACCTTGTACAGGTGTGTCGCTATTATAAATATGACTCAATGTATTATTATGGATAGTCCCAGACTATAAGTGAACGGCCTATTTTTATGAAATGCAACACTATGGATATATTAACTTTTGCAGAAATCTTGTTTACCGTATGATATTCTGAAATGCTGTCAAATAAAATCTTGACACGGTGTAAAGTATTCAATTAGGATCGAGCTGTCACCGATTTATGTCTGACCGCGTTGATGGCCTTATGGCAGGTGAACAGAGTGCCCATTCATTAGTGCACACCGTAGTAAAACGTTTTGCTACAAAAACAAAGGTTTCTTATAGGACAAGTTCAGGTTAGTTCCTCCGTGTTTTGTCTTGTTTGCTTCTGTTTTGTTCCAAGTGAAAACAACTCAACTTGCCCAGAGGTACTTACAGCAGGATTTCCTCCTGCCTTATGACCACATGAGGGCAGTGCTGTGTAAGGAAAGAAGGCAAATCACTGATTTCAAAATGACTATTGTACATTCTTATTGTTTCCACTAGAGAGCATTGTAGACTCCTTTTTGTTTTTTTGCATCGTTTCGTAACATTTTCTTATATATACATGCATAGGTTATTTAACCTTTTTAAGCTGTTCCAAATATTCATCCTACGATTTTAACAGGCACTCGAATCTGGTCTACTTTATTTGAGATATGTACAATCTGTCTTGCAAAGCTAAGTAACAACAAACATGTTCACTTGGCCTTAAACTACCTTTGTCTGGCATTATTTTTGGCAAAAGGACATGACGAGATATTTGATCAAATCTATCTCATACTTAAGTTTACTAGAGAACGTCTTGTAAATGTACTTTACTTGAGAAAGTAATTCCATTTTGATTAGGTATTTCTTGCCCTTTCAATCAGCGCATTTTGACTAGAATTCTGGAGTTCTGTAATCTTCACTTTTTAATGTCACAGTTACCAAATCAAATAAAACAATTTGTCACATGCGCCGAATACAAGTGTAGACCTTCCCGTGAAATGCTTACTTACAAGCCCTTAACCAACAGTACAGTTCAAGAAGAGTTAAGAACCAGCACCTGCAAATGCGGAATTTATGGAATGAAAATCCACCTCACCGGTGAGTCGCCCCCGATCTAAACCAGCATTGTCATTCCTTTCCTAAAGCGAGGCTTACTGACAGCTATTTGTATGCAGAAAGGGTAGGAATTCTGTCAGGCTGACCGGTAGATGAGATAATGGTCACCAACGTTTTCTGAGTCAAAATGCAAGCCGAGATCTACCGCTCAGATAAAATAAAAAAATGTAACATGACTTTAAAAAACAAGCATATGTATGCAACTGTTGTGTAGCAATGAGGTTTGTGCAGCAGGCTACAGGCCCAATACATTATCACTGCATATTGGCTAAGCTTGACTTGCCCTGTCAATGTGGTTCTTCTCAGACAAGTTTGAAACTATTTCAAAACTGTAGGAACATGATCACACTGGTAATATATGATGTGTTGTATTACTTGTGAGGCACAGCTAAGTGAGTATAATAATGTGCTTCTTTTACTGGACTGGTGGCCTGCATCTGATGGTCAGACTGGGGGATGGAGGGAGCAGTGAGAACGTGTTCTCAATCAACTTCCCTGATAAAAAAAAATTAAATACAAATCAGTTCATTTAAGTCTGGTGAGAGGTCAACCTCTCACCAGACTTAAATTAACTGATTTGTATTTAAAAAAAAAAAATTATCAGGGAAGTTGATTGAGAACACGTTCTCATTTGCAGCAACGACCTGGGGAATAGTTACAGGGGAGAGGACGGGGATGAATGAGCCAATTGTAAACTGGGGATTATTAGGTGATGGTATGAGGGCCGGATTGGGAATTTAGCCAGGACACCGGGGTTAACACCCCTACTCTTACGATAAGTGCCATGGGATCTTTAATGACCTCAGAGAGTCAGGACACCCATTTTAATGTCCCATCTGAAAGACGGCACCCTACACAGGGCAGTGTCTGCTGGAGTGGCCCTCCAACACCACTTCCAGCAGCATCTGGTCTCCCATCCAGGAACTGACCAGGACCAACCCTGCTTAGCTTCAAAAGCAAGCCAGCAGTGGTATGCAAGGTGGTATGCAGGGTGGTATGCTGCTGGCACTTACCACCCCTCTTCACTCCCGCCCTCCGTTGAGAAAAGGGGACAGACACAGTCTTTCAGCTGATGACGAAACTTAAGTCGCACGGCATTACTTCTGCTTCGTGCACCAATTCATGCTGTTACTCCTATGACCAGAGAACGTGAAATATTCCTCGATATTAAAAAAGACAGGGCACAAATAATAACAACTCGAGCTTATCGAAACGGGCATTTAATAGCTTATAAAAATGTTTAACAAGGTATTGACAGTACTGAATAACAATTGAAACATGAACTTACTCATAAAAACAGCAGCTGCATTCTTTGAGTCTCTAGTTTTAATGGTTTTAAAAGTTTGGAAATCTCACGTGATCAATTTCTAGTGATCGACTAGGAATGGCTTGTAGTTCGACCAGTCAATCGCGATCTACCGGTTGGTGACCACTGCCCTAGAGAGAGAGGCACCGCAGGAGAAACCCAGACAAACCCTCCTGCTGATGCAGAGCCAGAGGCTGAACTAGAACCAGGGTGGGGCTGATGTATTTTCCTCAGTAAAAGCAAACTATGTCTCCCATCATGACTCATTGAACCGGTTCTTCTACCTGGAGGCAGACTCTTAGCTGTGATGGAGGAGCTGGATTTAAGAACATTGATTGAGATAACATGTCAAGACACAACTTGTATTTCCACAAAGAGCAGGTTTTCTTCTGTCATCATAACCCCCCGTCCATTAAACCTGCTGGGTTCAGACATGCTTGAGAGTGTAACATGGTAAATAGGAAATAGCTATAAGACTATTGGCTATTGGAAGGGCGCGGTCACAAGATGCTCTCATGGAGTATATTTTCCTTCATAGAATACATTCTGTTCTTTACACAGAACATTTATAAAGAGCTGGTTGATAGTCAGTAGTGACCTTAGGCTGGTTTTACTGGATGAGAAAACAGTGCCAGATTCCATCCCAGTGCTCCACTCCCTAGTCTACTGAATGTATGAGGAAATTCTGGACATTTATCTGGTGTGAATGAACAGATGGCCTTACCTCTCTCTCAGGGAATGTTAGAGTCACTCCCTCACACTCGACCAAGGGTCACCAAACATTTACCGCAAATATTAAATGTGTCTTTAACATGTTACTCTGAGAAATATTGACCTGTCAATGCATCCTCAATTTTGATACAAGGGAAACCTGTCTCCCTACTTGTTCTCCTGGCCAGAGGGAAACATCTATTCTCTCTCTCTTTCTCCGTAGGCGACAGCTGCCTCTCTGTGTAACGAAATGTGTTAAATGAGGTGAGGCTTGCATCAGAGCAGTGAAACACTCCCATTCTTTCCTTATCCTTTCATCTGTCACCTTGTTTTCTCTGCTGGCTCCTGTTGTAGTACTGAGGAGCGGAGCCGGTTCTCACACACACACACACACACACACACACACACACACACACACACACACACACACTGGGGCTGTGTGTCTCATCCTCCTTACAGCCACAGTGACCCTAATCGCTGGGGTTCATTAGAATTGAAAGAAGTCAATTCAGGAAGTGATTTTAAATTAAAATCCCAAAATAAAAAAACATTTGAAATTAATACACCATATATCCAACAGTATGTGGACACCCCTTCAAATTAGTGGATTTGGCTATTTCAGCCACACTGGTTGCTGACAGGTGTATAAAACCGAGCACATAGCCATGCAATCTCCATAGACAAACATTTGCCGTAGAATTACCTTACTGAAGAGCTCAGTGACTTTCAACGTGGCACCGTCATAGGAGGCCACCTTTCCAACTAGTGAGTTCGTCAAATGTCTGCTCTACTTGAGCTGCCCCAGTCAACTGTACGTGCTGTTATTGTGAAGTGGAAACGTCTAGAAGCAACAACGGCTCAGCTGCGAAGTAATAGGCCATACAAGCGCATAGTGTGTAAAAATCGTCTGTCCTCGGTTGCAACACTCACTACCCGAGTTCCAAGCTGCCTCTGGAAACAACGTCAGCACAAGAACTGTTCGTCAGGAGCTTCATGAAATTGGTTTCCATGGCCAAGCAGCCACATACAAGCCTAAGATCACCATGTGCAATGCAAAGCGTGGGCTAGAGTGGTGTAAAGCGCGCAGGCCATTGGACTCTGGAGCAGTGGGAACGCGTTCTCTGGAGTGATGAATTACGCTTCACCATCTGGCAGTCCGACGGACCAATCTGGGTTTGGCGGATGTCAGGAGAAAGCTACCTGCCCCAATGCATCAAATCTAATTTTATTTATCACGTGCGCCGAATATAACAGTTGTAGACCTTACAGTGAAATGCTTGCCATGTAGTAGCAGAGAGAACTGTCTATGACTAGGGTGGCTGGAGTCTTTGGCAATTTTTAGGGCCTTCCTCTGACACCGCCTGGTATAGAGGTCCTGGATGGCAGGAAGCTTGGCCCCAGTCATGTACTGGGCCGTACGCATTACCCTCTGTAGTACCTTGTGGACGGAGGCTGAGCAGTTGCACAGTGCCAACTGTATAGTTTGGTGGAGTAGAAATAATGGTCTGGGGCTGTTTTCCATGGTTCGGGCTAAGAACCCTTTGTTCTAGTGAAGGGAAATCTTAACGCTACAGCATACAATGACATTCTAGACAATTCTGTGCTTACACCTTTGTGGAAACAGTCTGGGGAATGCCTTTTCCTGTTTCAGCATGACAATGCCCCGTGCACAAAGCGAAGTCCATACAGAAATGGTTTGTCGAGATCGGTGAGGAAGAACTTGACTGGCCTGTACAGAGCCCTGACCTCAACCACATAGAACACCTTTGGGATGAATTGGAATGCCGACTGCGAGCCAGGCCTAACCTGTTGGGATGGGTGGAGTCAGATGGATGGAGGCTTGCTCCTTGGCAACCTTAAAGGTGATACACATAGGATTTGTTAGATTAGTTGCATTTGTTTTGAATGCAGCCTAATGCTAGGTGAATTGCAAGATATTTCACAGCGATTTCGATAGTACAATGATTCCCTACACTATTAAGCTCTTGCTTTCTCACATAAACTGAAATTGAGCGAACAGTGTACAATTTTAGCAACCAGGAAATGACAGAACTATTTCCACTAGATAACACAGCCCCAAAGTCAGAACAGCTTTCCCATTTTGACAACAGATGCTGCTTTGGCAGGAGAAATCAGTAGGAAAATATCACAGCCAATCGCAACACTGTGAAACACTACCATTCCACTATTACTGCATATATATTATGAACATTTTGTGAAATTACAAATGCAAAATGAAAAATAAGTCCTATGTGTAGCACATTTAAGTACTAAATGTCAACTTATAATGTTCTATAATGAAGTGTCCATTCAGTAATTGATAGAACATGTCTTGACATGATGGAGATGTGTGAGCTTCCTTCTGAATGAAAAATAAGGCATTCATGGGACCACTCAACTGGTTTTCAGTGGTGAGTGTTTAGATGTGGGCTGGTACTTGCAGAAGAATACCTATCACCTGTGGTTGGTTGTTTGTTATCTGTGTCCAATATCCATACAATTCAGTTCACAGCCAATGTGTTTGGTTATACAGTGACCTGTGCTGAAGCCTCTCTTTTGTTGCTGACCATCATAAAAAAAACTAAGGATAGCATCCGGAAAGGGTCCGTCTCAGGTGAACCAAAAGAAACAAGAAAACAACGATTTCCATAACTGAGAAAAGGTGCGTCTCTGTCTGTCTGGAACACGCCCTCCAGTTTCTCTCATCCCATAGCATCAATAACCACGCTCCTCCTCTGTATTCCGTTGGGAGACATGAGAGAGGCCGGCTGACGCGGTCTAGGACAGTGAAAGTATTCCACAACGAGACTGTTCGTAGGAGCAGGCAGCAATATCTGCATTCCCCAGGTGAGAGGTGCATGTTTCAGTTCTGGGTCGCAAACCTACAGCCAAAACATACATACAAGGATATCCTATCCAAGGTAAGATTGATTTGACTCGTTTTTCAATTTTTTTAAATCACGTTTTGTTGTAATTGGATAAGAAGGCGCTGGAGTGAAGGACTGAAGGCTGTAGCATCTCTCCATTCCCCAGTCAGATTTGTCTGGGATGGGAATGTAGAAAGCGTGCCCATTTGACGCCTTCGGTTTGTTTAAAAACATGCACATTAGCTTGTTATGATGCACATTTAATTTAGCCTAGCCATATTGTGATCGCTTTCATTCATTTCATAACATGAGTGAGTGCGCGCGAGCTACAGTGCCCGATTCTACCAGCGGCCAGTCAATCCAGAACAGTCGCTACAGCATACAGCTTTCCGGAAGGTGAGGGAGGTCTCTTTGTAAATCCTCAAAATATTCCTGTGTGCGTAAATATTGTTCCTTGTAGGCACACATAGACTAGTTTACAATAGTCCAAAAGAACTGAATAACTCGGCTAGATAAATGGTGCTGAATAAAAGGAGGCGGTATAAAAGCCGGTAAAATGACTCAAATGGAACTGTCATCTTGGTTTATTGTGCAGCGCTTTCTCATGTGGAATCAGCGCTGGCGCTCTTTTATTGAGTAATCCGCGAGTGCTCTCTCTAAGCGCTGAAAGTGAAGCGCGCGTTCTCTATCTTGCGCAACAAGGTTCATAAATTATTGCGGGTAGGTGTTTTTGACAGTATTGTTATCTATGTTGTGCAACTGCCTAATAATTTATTTCCGAATTAAAATGCCTCAAATTAACAGGAGATAATGTTGTAGATAATGTTGGATATTGCATTATGACAATGTGTGTGTCTTTTGCTATCATTGTCCATTAGAATTAGCTAGCATCCACCACTGTATTGTGTGGGACTTCGAGTAGTCAGATTTGAATTTGAGTTCATATAGTCCTTTACAACATATCTGAAGTGGCTGACCCTGGACCTTAAGCCTATATTTGCACCTTGATGGGCTCCTAACTTTTGAATGTGTGAGAATCCCTGTTGACCTTATACAACCCTGCAGAGGCGAGGAGAATGAGAGTGAGGCCCAAATTGACAGTTATTGGAGTCCAGAGGTATGTGGTGTGAGAAAATAGCTTGTCACACTATGTCACTTGTCATCAGTTTAAAAAAGAAAGAAAACATAGGAAAGGTAATGTCTTGCGGTGGTTAATAAACATAGATGTCACAGATAGGTTGAATGATCCTCAGAGACTGGCACTGGTCTATATTTACTGTTTGTTCTGTTAGGAGACCTCAGTGATGATCTGCTCTTGTTCACAGCCAAGTAGTTATGTGTGTGTGTGTGAGAATGTGCATGGTGTAGAAACCTGACAGAGTACACTTCATTCCCCTCATAAAAGTCCATGTAAAAGCTGCGCTACATTCTTGTACACTCATTCCAGTAAGGTACGTAGTAATGTAATTTACTGAGAACATTACGCTAGAGATGACCATTGACCCTCTTGACTGAACATGAAGGAAGTCTAAATTACACTCTCAATTTCCAGGGGCATACACTCTCCATTCCTTTGTGCTCACTGCATTCTCTCTTTCTCTCTTCTTTACTGTCTCTGAGCCCTGCTTCTCCTCCGCCTCACTCTCTCTTCTCTCTCTCTCCTGCCTCTCCCTCTCTTATTTCTTAGTGTGGAAAGGCAGTGTCGTGTCTTTGGCATCATTAAAGGTGAAGGCTGTTATTTTATCAAATCAATTCTCTGTAATTATTATTACGTGATTAAACTAATCATGTAAATTGAATTAACTAGGAAGTCGGGGCACCATGGAAAATCTTCAGATTACAAAGATATAATTTTCCGAATATAACTCTATGGATATTTTAATATCTGATCAATTAGTCTTCTATGAATTAATTATTCTTTACCTCATGTCAGTCTCATCTGAACATCATAAATTGTTGGTTATCTGCATGAACCCAGCCTTTACTATAAATCATCCATACACCAATTGGCTTAATCATTTATTTACTAACTAATTAAATAATCACAGAAATGCAGGGAAGTGGGTGTGGACTGAGAAAGAAGCGGGAAAGACAAAAGGGATCACTACACACAGTTGATAATTATATTCATTGAAATGATAGTCCTTTGCACATGAATGCTCACTCATTTTGGAATAATTGCAATCAATATATATTACTCCCACATGTCATTGTGATCTTCTCTGTTGGAATCGTCAGTCTGTCTGCTGGAGAGTCAGTTCATCAGAGAGTGGTTGTAGGGTCTATCGGCTGCTCCTGATAGTGTCTGTTGTAATGGATATGTCAGGCGTCCATTATTCTTAGGATAGATGTTTCGGCGGTTGTCGGCATTCGCATCCCAGATTTACATCATTTCTAGCAGCAGACCAGTAATTAGTATCTAAGATTTGCTCTTATTCTGGGGTTCGATAGTCTCAGAGTTGAACCATTTCCAGCCGTGTAGCCAATGCTCCACGTGGTATAGTTTTCTAGTTTTGGTACTTAACTATTCGCAATCACAGCTCCCATTGTGGGTTTGCTTGGTCTGAAGAGGATTGTTTTACGAGGGGCTTTTATTCGTAACAGTAGAAGGGGGCGGTTCCATGACGCCTGATTATGTCTGTGCTCAGGGGGCATGGCCGCTGACTAGTTCATTTTTACAGGGAATACAATTCTCTCAAAATTAAAGGTTTAACATCACATTACATCATTTCACAAATAGTTTCATCTTTACTCATTAATTTTATACAACAATTAGATGCTTTTACAAACACAGCACTTTGAGATATGAGAAATGTACACTATATAAATAAATTTGATTTGATTTGATTTGATAACAGAACCTGGGTGTAGGAGAGAGTGAGAGAGGGGGAGCCACGATCTACACCCAGAAAGGGCCACATCATAACAGCAGAATCAGACAGCTTAGTCTCTCTTACTCACTTTACCTCCCCCTCTCTCTTTCTCTCTCTCTCTCTTTTTCTCTTGCTCTTTCACTCCCCCTCTCCTCTAAACAGCCGCTGTGCTTTCTTTCTCGGTGCGTTTTATGTGTGTTTTATTCTCCCGGCTCACTTTGCCACCATGCTCTTGCCCATTGCCAGCAGAGAACAGGGTGGCATGGACATCACAGATGTATCATGGGTGGTTGAGTCTTTCCTCTCCACTTAGATAAGTCTCATCCTCCTTTCAACTCGTGTTCATTTCTGGAAGTACAAGTTTGGGGTGGAAGAGTTGTGCAACAGCCTCAAAAGCACTTCTAGAAACATCTACGTGTAAAGCAGTTCTGAATCTGTCAAGACCCGTATGGTTAGTCTGGAGACCTGCAGGGGTTTTTGTCAAAGAGGCTTTGTGTTATGCAAACATATCAGGATGCTTGTGGGTGGATGGATATTTGGGGGGAGTTTTGTGGCATAAAGCTCATGTGATGAGGCGCGCTGTAACTGTAGGTTGTGCTGTAAGTGTTCTGGACCTGAGGGGAAAAGGAAAAATACACCTGTTGAGAATCAGAGATATTCCATTGCATGAACTCCTCAACTATGTAACCGTAAATAACCTCCTCAAACAGATAGTCAGAAGTTGCTAAATCCATTTTTGGAGTTATACATTAATGATATTTATCCATTGAGCTTAGTTCAACTGACGTATCCCATCAGAATTCAAAATATGAGCTTTTTTTACTCCAATGTTTGTAAACAGTAAATATGAACAAACACTGTATACCTTAAACAACTTCGGAACCCCTCGACAACATTCCACTGAAAAGGCAGAGCGCGAAATTCAAAAATATTTTTTTGAAATATGTAACTTTCATGCATTCACAAGTGCAATACACTTCTTGTTAATCTACCCACCGTGTCCAATTTCAAAAAGGCTTTACAGCGAAAACACACCATATGATTATGTTAGGTCAGAGCCTAGTCACAAAAACACACACAGCCATTTTCCAGCCAAAGATAGGAGTCACAAAAGCAGAAATAGAGATAAAATCAATCACTAACCTTTGATGATAATAATAATAATAATAATATATGATTTCTTTTATCCAAAGCGACATACAGTCAGATGGCACTCATAGGACTTCATGTTTCACAATACATGTATATTTTGTTCGATAAAGTTTATATTTATATACAAAAATCTCAGTTTACATTGGCGCTTTATGGTCAGTAATGTTGTGCCTCAAAAACATCCGGCAAATTTTCAGAGAGCCACATCAATTTACAGAAATACTCATAATAAACTTTGATAAAAGACACAACTATTATGCACAGAATTATAGATATACTTCTCCTTAATGCAACCGCTGTGTTTTCAAAAAAGCTTTATGGAAAAAGCAAACCATCCAATAATCTGAGTACGGCACTCAGACACAAAAACAAGCTATGCAGATACCCGCCATGTTGTGGAGTCAGTAAAAGTCAGAAATAGTGTTATAAATATTCACTTACCTTTGATGATCTTCATCAGAATGCACTCCCAGGAATCCCAGTTCCACAATAAATGTTTTTTTGTTTGATAAAGTCCATCATTTATGTCCAAATGCCTCCTTTTGTTAGGACGTTTGGTAAACAAATCCAAATACACTAGGCAAGTCCAGGTGAAAGTTCGTAGAAACATGTTAAAAAAACATGCTTAAAACGGATGGTCAGTCCTTAAATCCATAGCTCTGTCTTTGAATTTGAGACTGGTTACATTGCTCCAGCCCTATCCCACTCCCCATCCCCCTGCTTTTTACCCACACAGTGGTGGGGAGATGCTTTGTTGTTATTTTAACTGCTGATTGCTACTTTTAAGGACCCCACTAAAAACATGATGAAGAAAAGGTAGACCTCAAACTTTAACAGTCTCATGTGTTGAATGCAAGGACCTGCATGCTGTTGGGATTGTCTATGAAGTGAATGAATAATGTAGGGAAATGCATAGGTAAGGAGAAGTGTAGTCTGATGTGTTTCCTGTGATGGGTTGAAGAGGTCAGGCACAGGAGCCATGTTAATGGGACTTGATGGTGCACTTCACCCCTAGACAATACAAACACATTAGACTGAAGCAATGGGAAAGGAAACAATTTAGGCTACTTGCTTTGTAGGATGTTTATTACTGCTTTAGTTAACTTATTTGAGGCATATCTGTGATACCATTACTTCAACTTTGCTTCTGTTCCAATACAGTCCCATAATTAGTGTGACCATGTAATCTATTTAACTGGTTGATTTGGTTCTGTGTTTTTGGTTTTGTGTGATTTGTGTGCTCAGTGCCAGTGGAGATGCTAATCCTGTCATGGAGAGAGTTGGCACAGCAGGATGTGAGTAACACTAAACACACACTCTGTTAAATATGGCCCTATTCCCACTACGAGAGCTGAAGGAGAGTCTGAGGAACAGAGTGGCCAAAGAGATTTCTACTTTTTAATTCACACTACATGCATTCTTGGTCCGCAGCTCAAATTGACCGTAAATATCAAAGTAGCCACTAAGTTAAGCAAAAATGATTTAATAATCCAAGCAACTTTTCTACTTAAACATATTACAATATTGAATAATGCAACCAAATCATGTGCAGATCCTTTTTTACGATGTATCATATTGTTGTACCTGAACCAAAACTCCAGTATTTTTCCTTCATAGCTTTCTCTTCATATTCTTTTAAAATGGGGAGCCAATTAGTTTTATTATGGCTCTCTCTTGTCCCTCTGAGCAATATGCTGGAAACACAAGGCACAATAAAATCCCGTTATTGAATCATAATACTTAAAGAATCGCAATACATATCGTATCGGCACCTAAGCATCATGATAAAATTGTATCGTGAGGTCCCTGGCAATTCCCAGCCCTACAATTACAGGGTTCACTTTCTCGCCCGTACACATTAAATTAGCTCACAATACATAGCTAACTCCTGCTAGCTAGCTAACTAACAACATGCTTAATGATCAAGTAACGTTAACATATCAATAATGAATGTTTACCCCACCCATAGGAATATAAAAATACAGTAACGTTATACAGAATCCTTCCTATTATAATTTGCAAAAGAACAATATAGGAGGAAGGTTGAATCCTATTACACCGGCTCCGACGCTCGTCGTATGTGTTGCAAGTCTTGCAGGCGATAATGGATTACAAAGGGAAACCCAGCCATGAGTTGCCCAGCTATGCAGAACTCCCAAATTAGGAATATAACACTGTGCCTTGAATGAAAACCCTTTTTTTCTGGATGACTATCTGATCTCGCTCTCCATGGCTGATGTGAGCCAATCATTTAAACAGGTTAACAATCACAAGGCTGCCGGGCCAGACGGAATGTCAGGGCGCGTTCTCGAAGCATGTGCAGACCAGCTGGTAAGTGTCTTCACAGACATTTCAATCTCTCGCTGGCCCAGTCTGTAATCCCAACATGTTTCAAGCTGGCCACCAATTTGCATACCACCCCAACAGATTCACAGATGACGCAATTTCAATTTCACTTCACACTGCCCTTTCCCACCTGAAGAAAAGAAGAAATAACTATGTGAGAATAATGCTCATAGACTAGAGCTCAGCGTTCAACACCATAGTCCCCTCCAACCACATCACCAAGCTAGGGACCCTAGGACTGAACCCCTCCTTCTGCAACTGGATCCAAGACCTCCTGACGGGACGGCCGGAGACGAGGGTAGGCAACAACACCTCCGCCATGCTGACCCTAAACACTGGGGCTCTCAGGGGTGTGTGCTTAGTTCCCTCCTGTGCTCCTTGTTTACCCACGACTGCGTGGCCACACACGACTCCAACACCATCAAGTTTGCTGACGACACAACTGTGGTATGCCTGATCACAGACAGCGATGAGTATGCCTACAGGGAGGAGGCCAGTGACTTAGCAGTGTGGTGCCAGAACGACAACCTCTCCCTCAACGTCAGTAAGCCCAAGGAGCTGATCGTGGACTATAGGAGAAAGAGGGGAGAGGACGCCCCCATCCACATCGAAGTGGCTGGTGTGGAACAGGTTAAGTGCTTCAAGTTCCTTGGCTTCCACATCACTAAGGACATGGTCCACACACACCCGCACAGTCGTGAAGAGGGCACGGCATCACCTCTTCCTCCTCAGGAAGCTGAAAAGATTTGGCATGGGTCCTCGGATCCTCTACAGCTGCACCATCGAGAGCATCTTGACTGGCTGCATCACCGCTTGGTATGGCAAATGTACTGGCCTTGACTGCAAAGCACTACAGAGGGTGGTGCAGACTGCCCAGTGCATCACTAGGGCCAAGCTCCTTGCCATCCAGGACCTCTACATCAGGTGGTGTCAGAGGAAGGCCTGAAAAATTCAGAGACAGGCTCTGAGACAGCTTCTACCTCCAAGCCATAAGACTGGTAAATGTCCAGACTGCTAAATAGTAAATTAATGGTACCCCAAACTATCTGCACTCTCTATCTTGCACTGACACTATGCACATTCACACAGGCCTGGGCTACTCCAGTCCTCTGGGACCTGATTGGTGTTACACTATTCCCCCATCCCTAGCAAACACACCTGATTTAAACTAATTGCATTTTTAACTGAAGATCATGATTAGTTGATTATTGGAGTCAGGTGTGTTAGCTGGGGATAGGGCAAAACTGTGACACCAATCAGGCCCCTGAGGCCTGGAGTTGCCCAGGCCTGCCAGACTAGACTTTATATGTGACTCACCACCTGGATTCGGTCTTATGTAGCAAAATTTGAAATGGTGTTTTTTTTTAAACATTTGATAAAAGTAGAGACTCAGAGCTACAAAATGGTATATCATACACTGCATTTTTTAGGAACTCCGGGAAAGTAATTCTGCTTTGAAAGTTGATACACTTGTAAACTCACTTTTGAGAAAATGGCCTTTGAATGTTTTGGTATGCAGTGAAGAGCTCTTCTTTGTCTACACACCTTCTTAAGCTTTAACCCCACCCATCTCGTTTCGCTCTTGGAGCGTTCAGAGTGCACACTTGACTGATGATTTGTTTACCTCTGGATAACATGAAAACAGCCTAACCAGCTCCGCTGGCAATAATTTCATTACGCTTTTTTGCCGACGTTTACTGACACCTGCCATATTCAACGGGTGTTGTACACTTTAGACATGTAGCTAGCTAGGTAAACAATTACCCTAGCTAGGTAAACAACATGTAACGTTAGCTAAAAAGCCAGCCAGCTAACGTTAGCTAGTTAAAAAACAATGAACACAGTGCCAAATCATGTCATTACTACCCTGCATGAATCTGCTGGGAGCTAACCAACCAGGTTCAATGTTAGCGAGCTAACATTAGGCTCTAACTAGCAAAGCAAATGGCTCTGGGATACGAATAATAATGTCAGCTAGGGAGACAGCCAGCTAACATTAGCTAGCTAGCTAACAGTACAGTTTAGCTTGAAATGAAACCACTTTCTGTCCAAATTAGAAACATGTCATATCTGAAAATGTAGCTAGGTAACAATAGACTATCTTACCCTTATACATTGTCATACATGATGGAGATATCTCCCTGTCATGGATGCCATGCCACGGTTGTCCTTAGTTTGAAGATATAATACGGAGACAGGTGTTTTCTCCATCTCTTTAGCTACCATACTCTAATTCCACTGATTTCTAAACTTGATCCTCCAGAAAGTGGAGAGCAACACTTATGCAGTTTCACTACACAATATTTTTTTTAAAGCTGCGTTTGACAGGATAACTAACACAGACTGACCAGCTCAAATAGACAGAAGCCCTCTATATGGCAGACCAATCCAAACTCCTCTCTCGACATGTCCAGCCCACTCATTATCTCAGCCAATCATGGCTCGTGGGAAGGTTGCTGACTTTTTCAATGGCTTAACCAACAAAGCTTGTAATTTAATAATTGTATTCATATTTACAGATGGCATACAAGTTTATTATTAACGCACATGAATGTTCATATGTTCCAGAAGGCATTTCTGCAAAAACAACCTGCATTATTTATTTAATTTTTTAAACATTAAAATGGCTCTCCTGTGAATTTGTGACTTGCGACATACGCCTAGTTTCCTGAAACTGGTCACATATACACACCATATACACACTCACTCACACACTACATTGACACTCCCACACAAAACTCCCACACATTCACATATACTTCATACGCACATGCACACATAACACACACACACGCAGATTGACCCAACACAAACACACATACATACACATTACACACATGCACATTCATACACTTTTACACTCATAATTTGCTGCTGCTACTCTGTTCTTTATTTTACTCTTATTATTATCTATCCTGATGCCTAGTCACTTTACCCTGCGTCAAATTCCACGTACCTCTGAACATTGATCTGGTACTGGTACTCCCTGTATATAGCTTAATTCTTGTGTATTTTATTTTACTCCTCTTGTGTTGCTATTTTTAGTTTTCAACTCTGCGTTGTTGGGAAGGGCTCGTAATCATTCATTTCACTGTAAATTCTACACAAGTTGTATTTGGGCGTATGTGACAAATAAACTTTGATTTGATATAGGCTACATAGCTAGGTAACGTTAGCTAGCAAGCTAGCTTGCGAAACAATATAATTTCTTAACTCTCATATAAACGTGATGGCTGTAGCTGAATTCTGACGTTTAGCTTAAGCATAGCTTAGGTTTACACTAGCTAGCGTATTAGAGTTATCTTAGAACAAACCAGGCTTAATTTGATCAATATCATGGAAGTCATTATATGAGGTAAAACGTTGATAATTCAGAGTTGCTTCCTAGCCTGGACCTCGTTGGCTCAGTGCAGTCGAGCAAAAACAAAACAACAACTGAGATTTGAGCCTACGGCGACAATTTCAGAATGTATTTTAGGTAAAAACTCAATAAAACAAGTCTTAGAAATAAGGTAAATGTCTGTACATTTCAGCTGTTTCAAAAACATTGCTATGCTATTACAATTTTTACTGTAAGAGTGTTGGCTCAACGAGACAATTGTGTTTACACTGCCCTGCTTAGAGGGGGTAAACTTTCGGGGGAGTGTTGTGCCCTACCTCTGGAGGTAGCAGTCGAGAAGTGACAAGTTCACAAGTTTACATTGCAGTATATAGAAGACAAGGGTATTTATTGTGAAAAGTCTTATAAGTCTGAAGACCCTCTTATAAGGAAACGTTTTGTCATGAGTTCAAAAGAATGAAGGAAGGATCATTAAATAGCATTAGAGCAAGATAAATAGACAGAATAGAAGAGAAAAGAAGCAGAGGAAAATACCAAGAAGAAAGGAGGAGAACAAATGAGGCAGAGGAAAGAGGAAGGAAACGAAACGCTGTTCTTGCACCTGACCCACATCCCTCATGGGAGACCCAGATTCCGCTGTGTCACCACTGAAGGCCATTGTACCCGGTCCCTGTATTTATGAGCAGGGGAGGCAAGGGATCAAGGAGGGGACCTGTCAGACCTCAAGGATGAATGGCCTTTGGATGAGAAGGGGAGACGGGGCGGGGAGCTGCCCAGCTGCCTGACACACTGTTAACAGTTCATTTGATGGAACATTTACGCCTCAAAGCAGGGATATAAATTCAACACTAGCTGCCTCCCTATGATGTCTGTGGACCTGTTGGCTGTTTCAGACCAGAGCTGTGTTGTGGGAGCTGGGAAAAAAGAAAAAAACAGGGTAGCGTTTGACATTTTCTGAACCATAGAAGGACACGGGTATTCTGTTTACAGAATATCATAAGGCATCATTGAGAAGAGGTACTGATTTTCCATCTCTAGACTGGGTTAAATGGGTTAATAGAGGGAATGGAGACCAATACAATTGTGTGTGTGTGTGTGTGTGTGTGTGTGTGTGTGTGTGTGTGTGTGTGTGTGTGTGTGTGTGTGTGTGTGTGTGTGTGTGTGTGTGTGTGTGTGTGTGTGTGTGTGTGTGTGTGTGTGTGTGTGTGTGTGTGTGTGCGCGTGTGCGTGCCTAAGTTATAAAACTGTTTAAATGTCGGCAGTGATGTTATCCCAAAGGATGGCTATAGACCAGTATGCTATAGGCTAACGCTGCTCACAGCTTCTCCAATGATAGAGCCACTCAGTCTCACCTGCATGTCTCAAGAATGTCTTACTCTCACCTGCATGTCTCAAGAATGTCTTACTCTCACCTGCATGTCTCAAGAATGTCTTACTCTCACCTGCATGTCTCAAGAATGTCTTACTCTCACCTGCATGTCTCAAGAATGTCTTACTCTCACCTGCATGTCTCAAGAATGTCTTACTCTCACCTGCATGTCTCAAGAATGTCTTACTCTCACCTGCATGTCTCAAGAATGTCTTACTCTCACCTGCATGTCTCAAGAATGTCTTACTCTCACCTGCATGTCTCAAGAATGTCTTACTCTCACCTGCATGTCTCAAGAATGTCTTACTCTCACCTGCATGTCTCAAGAATGTCTGTCACCTACTGGAAGAGCACTGTGAAGCTAACAACTTAATTGTCTGTGTTTGGAATATTTTCACATTGTGAGATAAGTGGGACAAGACTTTATAGCAGTAGCGGTGTCTCTGAGAATAACCTTAGAGACAGCTGGGAGCTGCAAGAGCAGCATTTATTTAATTTCTCACTCCGACCAGCCTTGTACCCAGCAGAAGGCCAAAGCTGATTGTATCCCCTTTTCCCCGAACAACCAAATGAACACAACAAGAACTCCCGGCCCAAAATCTAGTTAGTCAGATTTGAAAGAAAACTTTATTGTCCATTAGGTTAATGGAAAATTGTCTTTGGCGATCTTGGCTTTGAAAGGATAAAAACCTACATAAAAAATATTCCTTTGTGAATTGTTCTCCTGTGAAAGAAGAATAGTCCTACATCTCCCTTGATATCTGTGAGCTTTTCTAGGTTGTACCTCTACTTTACAGATGGTTGTGTGGATGATACATGTTAGAACATCTTGTCTATGTTTGTTGTAGGCATCCAGGGAGATTTTCTTCTTGTGTGCCGAGTTCATGGAAAGAAAGAAATATTTTACAATACTGTAATCTGCCTGGGAGTGGTATATCATTTCCCCTTAATCTAACCCAGGGATGGGCAAATCCAGTCCTCGGGGGGCCTGATTGGTGTCACAGTTTTGCCCCAGCTAACACACCTGACTACAAAAATCAACTAATCATGGTTTTCAGTTTAGAATGCAATTTGTTTAATGAGCTGTGTTTTCTAGGGATGGGGTAAAAGTGTGAAACCTCTCTGGACCCCAAGGACTGGAGTTGCCCATCCCTGATCTATCCTAACCCCCTTCCTGCTTTTTACCATCTGAAGCCTCCCAACTTAAGAGTTTTCTTCTGGACTAGGATTGTGGTCAGGAAAAACTCCCGGTTCTTACTTTCAACCCTCTATTTCCATTGTACCTATTAGGTACCTGGTGACTTGGCCCATGGTCACAATGTAAGACCAATAGATGGAATACAGGCATCTTGTCAATGACACCCAATGTTTGTTCATGATAGACCGAGCTGGCAGCGATCAAGGCCCCTCCATCATTTAGTGTGTAGTAGTACGTTGATGTGTTGTTGTGCACATGTCCATGTCCCTCCATCTCCTGTTCACTGTAACGTGACTCTCCACTCAATGCTTGATTAAACTAATCAGTCTGCCTGGGTCACGACTCCTGACCTCAGTCTGGTCTCATGACTACTCAGGGCCTGTCACTCAAGTCAAGGCTGGAAATAGACTTCACTTTCATGCATCCTTCATGTCAATAGCAGAAATCTATCACATAGGCATCAGTTGACAGGGTGAAATGGAATAAGTGCATTATTGATCAGTCACCCCAGTTCTAAAAGCACTTGATTTGAAGCTCCTGCAGTGATGCAGGAAACATTGAGAAGTCGGTGGTTATGGCTGCAACGATATCCCCTTTTCCACATTAGGGGATTGAGTCACTGGCCCACAGTCCCAGCCTGTGATGAATGGGTTCTAACTAAGCATCCCCCTGTTAGCCTGATATGCAAACTGTTCACCATCTTAGTAATGAGTCTTTGGTGTGAATTAGGGCCTGTTCCCATCAGCATCTGGTCTCTGTGTGGCAGCCTAGGGACAGGTGGGACTGGGCCGCCAACACCTTGGTAAATAGTTATTACACACAGCAGGATGTTCTACTGGTGACTCCCCACTTCCTGATGGGATGTAGGACCAAGACTATTCCTGTATTTGCTGTAGCATGTTTTAATTATGTAATGCCTGTAAAAGGCATGCAGGGGTTTTGTGGTGTGTGTGTGTGTGTGTGTGTGTGTGTGTGTGTGTGTGTGTGTGTGTGTGTGTGTGTGTGTGTGTGTGTGTGTGTGTGTGTGTGTGTGTGTGTGTGTGTGTGTGTGTGTGTGTGTGTGTGTGTGTGTGTGTGTGTGTGTGTGTGTGTGTGTGTGTGTGTGAGAACAGGACTACCAGAGTGTGTGTGAGAACAGGACTACCAGAGTGTGTGAGAACAGGACTACCAGAGTGTGTGTGAGAACAGGACTACCAGAGTGTGTGAGAACACGACTACCAGAGTGTGTGAGAACACGACTACCAGAGTGTGTGAGGACAGGACTACCAGAGTGTGTGTGGACAGGACTACCAGTGTGTGTGTGGACAGGACTACCAGTGACAGGTACCAGTGCGTGGACAGGACTACCAGTGTGTGGACAGGACTACCAGTGCGTGTGTGGACAGGACTACCAGTGCGTGTGTGGACAGGACTACCAGTGCGTGTGTGGACAGGACTACCAGTGAGTGTGTGGACAGGACTACCAGTGCGTGTGTGGACAGGACTACCAGTGCGTGTGTGGACAGGACTACCAGTGCGTGTGTGGACAGGACTACCAGTGCGTGTGTGGACAGGACTACCAGTGCGTGTGTGGACAGGACTACCAGTGCGTGTGTGGACAGGACTACCAGTGCGTGTGTGGACAGGACTACCAGTGCGTGTGTGGACAGGACTACCAGTGGACAGGACTACCAGTGAGTGTGTGGACAGGACTACCAGTGAGTGTGTGGACAGGACTACCAGTGCGTGTGTGGACAGGACTACCAGTGCGTGTGTGGACAGGACTACCAGTGCGTGTGTGGACAGGACTACCAGTGCGTGTGTGGACAGGACTACCAGTGCGTGTGTGGACAGGACTACCAGTGCGTGTGTGGACAGGACTACCAGTGAGTGTGTTGACAGGACTACCAGTGCGTGTGTGGACAGGACTACCAGTGCGTGTGTGGACAGGACTCCCAGTGCGTGTGTGGACAGGACTACCAGTGCGTGTGTGGACAGGACTACCAGTGAGTGTGTGGACAGGACTACCAGTGAGTGTGTGGACAGGACTACCAGTGAGTGTGTGGACAGGACTACCAGTGAGTGTGTGGACAGGACTACCAGTGAGTGTGTGGACAGGACTACCAGTGAGTGTGTGGACAGGACTACCAGAGCGTGTGTGGACAGGACTACCAGTGCATGTGTGTATTTTCATGGGATCACATAATTTTGGTCTGTGTGGCTTTCAAAATGTCATGCGATTGAGTGGATGTGTCCATTACTAAAATACGTGAACATATAGGCTTGTATTTTACTCTATGTATGATATATTATTACTGTCATATTCAATATTTTAACATGATTAAACCCTAAACGTTATACCCACAGTTTAGGCAGGTTGTCTTTGGAACGGACACAGATATCCTGGATCATATAGGCTAATGAGCAAGGAAGCTGTGGTAGCTGTCACTCACCATATAGGAGCTTTGGACTGATGCCAAGGTGCCATGATATCCTGTGCCTGGCCTGTCTGACTCAGACCAGGGTGATGCAGTACAGTGAGCAGAGGCCAGGTCTGGGTCTGGACCAAAGGCAAATAGACACCATGTACCCAGCCTCTATCACTCACTGTCAGGGGTAGTGTAATTACAGAATCCTTTAGATCACAGGTAACACACATTCAATCGACCAGTGCATGAGTTCCATAGAGGACACCTGAATCTGACAGTCGGCTTGTGGAAACAGCAAAGTGAGAGTCTATGGGCCAAGCACCATACTGGAAATGTGCCGTCATAAAACAACAACCGTCTCCATAGCCCAGGTTTACTGTGTATCTATAGAGTGGCGGGAGAACTAGAAAGGAAATTACTCAATGAAATGCATTATTAGATTAAATTAATCACATATAGGCTTATAAAAGAAAGAGCTTAAAGATTTTTGCACAGCTAATGCAATTAAATCGAACTATTTTGGCAATTAAACGCCCACACATGCAAGGCAACAAAAAACAAAGCAGGAAAAACTCCTGACAGAATGTTTGTGTGGGTTAAATAATATAATGCCATCTCCAACGAGAGCCCTTGACTGTCACTTATAGGTGAAAGGCTTTTGTGGATTGCTTTGTGTTTTGACCTCAAAGTGATGTTTGTTTACACTATTATGACCTAGATAGCAGGAAGTAGAGGCTGCTGTTACATGTAAGGATGATGCATCATTGAAAAAGGCCCAAGACATGGATGCTTCAGCAACAGTGGAGGGTTGTGTCTGGTTTACTGACACTGTTGTGTCTCCTGGGAATAGTGAATGGCCAGCAGTGGATTGTCAGTCAATGTCATACTAACCTGTTGGCGGTCCACTGAATTTCCACCATCTTGAAATTGATGTGGGTTCTGGGCTGAAAACCAACTCATTGTGCTTCTTAGTTTGCTTGTTAGCGTTCTCATGTACCTTCTATTCCCTCTAGTCATACACAGGCTAAACCACAGGATTATGTTCATCCATCTTTTTTTCTTTAAGGTGTAATTTGTTGAAACGTTAATCACTGCTTTAATCTAATGACCAGTATATTTCTCCATCATCCACCCCCTCAGGCCAAAGAGCACCGTATAGCAACACAGAGAAAGGAAGAACTCATTTCCTCTTTTGGCCAAACCAGTAGGCATGCAAAACGAAGGAAAGTAGCTTTGCGAATGCCAGCCCTCATTCACAAGGCTGTACCCTACTCATCCTTCCCAGTAAACGTTGTGCCTCATGAAAACAGTAATCATCGTTCATCATCAATGTCACCCATCTTAATCTCTAAACAGAGCTCTGTGTTTTACCCATTAGCCAACGATAGACAGGCAGACTGACAGTCTGTGGCTGTGGAATAGTTGGGCTCCTAAGTAGGGCACGGCCCCTATGTACTTCACGGGTTCCAGGGAGTGCACAATGCCAGGTTGTTGGATGAGATAGGGCTGTTGGCAGCCGGTGCCCGCTGCTGCCTGAAACCCAGGTGGTTGGCACAGATGTGTTTACTGTTGTGGGTGGTGCTCTTTGGTTGAGCAGCCTCCAAGGCCCGGGTTCTCAGGGGAGAGTGGCTGTGTTTACTGTTGTGGGTGGTGCTCTTTGGTTGAGCAGCCTCCAAGGCCCGGGTTCTCAGGGGAGAGTGGCTGTGTTTACTGTTGTGGGTGGTGCTCTTTGGTTGAGCAGCCTCCAAGGCCTGGGTTCTCAGGGGAGAGTGGCTGTGTTTACTGTTGTGGGTGGTGCTCTTTGGTTGAGCAGCCTCCAAGGCCTGGGTTCTCAGGGGAGAGTGGCTGTGTTTACTGTTGTGGGTGGTGCTCTTTGGTTGAGCAGCCTCCAAGGCCCGGGTTCTCAGGGGAGAGTGGCTGTGTTTACTGTTGTGGGTGGTGCTCTTTGGTTGAGCAGCCTCCAAGGCCCGGGTTCTCAGGGGAGAGTGGCTGTGTTTACTGTTGTGGGTGGTGCTCTTTGGTTGAGCAGCCTCCAAGGCCCGGGTTCTCAGGGGAGAGTGGCTGTGTTTACTGTTGTGGGTGGTGCTCTTTGGTTGAGCAGCCTCCAAGGCCCGGGTTCTCGGGGAGAGTGGCTGTGTTTACTGTTGTGGGTGGTGCTCTTTGGTTGAGCAGCCTCCAAGGCCCGGGTTCTCAGGGGAGAGTGGCTGTGTTTACTGTTGTGGGTGGTGCTCTTTGGTTGAGCAGCCTCCAAGGCCCGGGTTCTCAGGGGAGAGTGGCTGTGTTTACTGTTGTGGGTGGTGCTCTTTGGTTGAGCAGCCTCCAAGGCCTGGGTTCTCAGGGGAGAGTGGCTGTGTTTACTGTTGTGGGTGGTGCTCTTTGGTTGAGCAGCCTCCAAGGCCCGGGTTCTCAGGGGAGAGTGGCTGTGTTTACTGTTGTGGGTGGTGCTCTTTGGTTGAGCAGCCTCCAAGGCCCGGGTTCTCAGGGGAGAGTGGCTGTGTTTACTGTTGTGGGTGGTGCTCTTTGGTTGAGCAGCCTCCAAGGCCTGGGTTCTCAGGGGAGAGTGGCTGTGTTTACTGTTGTGGGTGGTGCTCTTTGGTTGAGCAGCCTCCAAGGCCTGGATTCTCAGGGGAGAGTGGCTGTGTTTACTGTTGTGGGTGGTGCTCTTTGGTTGAGCAGCCTCCAAGGCCTGGGTTCTCAGGGGAGAGTGGCTGTGTTTACTGTTGTGGGTGGTGCTCTTTGGTTGAGCAGCCTCCAAGGCCTGGGTTCTCAGGGGAGAGTGGCTGTGTTTACTGTTGTGGGTGGTGCTCTTTGGTTGAGCAGCCTCCAAGGCCTGGGTTCTCAGGGGAGAGTGGCTGTGTTTACTGTTGTGGGTGGTGCTCTTTGGTTGAGCAGCCTCCAAGGCCTGGGTTCTCAGGGGAGAGTGGCTGTGTTTACTGTTGTGGGTGGTGCTCTTTGGTTGAGCAGCCTCCAAGGCCTGGGTTCTCAGGGGAGAGTGGCTGTGTTTACTGTTGTGGGTGGTGCTCTTTGGTTGAGCAGCCTCCAAGGCCTGGGTTCTCAGGGGAGAGTGGCTGTGTTTACTGTTGTGGGTGGTGCTCTTTGGTTGAGCAGCCTCCAAGGCCTGGGTTCTCAGGGGAGAGTGGCTGTGTTTACTGTTGTGGGTGGTGCTCTTTGGTTGAGCAGCCTCCAAGGCCTGGGTTCTCAGGGCAGAGTGGCTGTTTTGTGAAAAAGGCTGCTGACTTCTCTTTTGTGATGTTGGGCACTGCCCGTTCTTAGTACTGACCGACCAATGGTAGATTGATGTGCTTAAAGGCTGTAAGGCCCTCTGTGGCAGAGTACCGCTGAGGAACGCTGTGACTCCAACAGCTGTCTTCCTTAAAACAGGCACAGACCTCCTGGTGAGAGGAGCTGCCAAGGAAAAGCACAGAAAAGCACTCATTCAAAGGAAACGGCAGTAGCTGGATGCCTAATGAGAAAATACTGCAGTGGAGGAGGATTTGTGTTGTAACTTTGGTAGCAGAAAAGTCTCTCAACATCATTATGGAACTGTCTTTAAATTACTTTCTGAGGCTACATGGTTCTTTGTCAAGAAGACTCTGCACTTATCAGCAAACAAGTAGTTGACTTATTCTTTAGGGTTACAAAGCAGGGAATGTGATGATATTGTCATTTAGTGACAGAGCAGTTTGGATCAAGTTAATACAGATTGACATCTCCAGAGCCTTACTTTGGCTGAGTCCTCTAAGTCTCGATCATACACATTATCGACTAGATAAATGGTTTGGGGATTTATCCTGAGCCAGGATCAACCTCACCTTCCCTCGCTCCAAGCTGCATGTCTGTGAGTGACAGCTCCCCTCTGCCCCCCCAGCCCCATGTGTTAAGACTGGGACTCTACTGCAGCAGGTGTCAGTGTCCATCCCCTTGGTGAAGGACATACCATAGCTGACGTTTAGTGAAGGCAGGAGAGCCAGTCTCTCCCTATAGACCCAAACTACTGCAAGCAGTCACAGAGAGTATAGTGGTCTACAGATCATAGATAACCATAGTTCCATACTGTGTGAGTGTTAGTGAGGCTATTCCTATCAGCTCCTTCACTCCAATCTACTTCATGATGGGGAGAAGAGGAGCGAGCGGCTGCAGGCTGTGACCTGGATGGAATGCCCTGGCTGGACCGCTGGTGTGTGTGTGTATCCATGTGAGGAGCAAATCCATAGTGACCTCCAGCTCCTCCCCCCTGGTCCTTTCGTCTCCCAAGAATCTCTGCGATATACTGGAGCATAGAGCCGGAATGACATGATATCAATGGAGGGACCTTGACCGTGACCCCCTTTTGTAGGGGCGTTTAAAGAGTCACACTGTGGGAGAGAGAGGTTAGGGTCAGAGATGTGTGTTTGAGGGAGGGAGGTAGGTTTTTCTCTATTTTCTCTGTTATCTTAGTCGTTTCTTTGGGGGATGTAGTTCCAGTCCTTCAGCTAACACTGTTGCGAACCTGTGGCCCAGAGACCAGGAGAGAAGATGGAGAAGGATACAGAGAACCCGCACATGGCTTTTCTAGCTTGAACACTTATCATGGTTGGTTGGCTGGCCCCACTAAGCACTGACCAATCTTTGTGCCAGTATTTGATGGGCATCGTTTATAAGGCTGATAGGACACCAGTTTTGCAGGCTGGTTAACTGAGGCCAGGGTTGTCATCCGCTTTGGAGAGACGTGTGATATGTTGAATGGAATCACATTGAATAGTTGAAAGTAACTCCTCTAACTTTTCTAACGCAGGCTGGATTTGAAAGTACATTTGGTGTGAGGTTGGACAAATCAGATGTCAATGTAGCTAGCCTACATAAACCCAAAGGACACCATCATTTCAACGTGAAGCTAGGTATACTGTCATTGGTCACCATAGCAGCACCCACCCGTAGCACGCGCTCCAGCAGGTATATGTCACTGGTCACTCCCAAAGCCAATTCCTCCTTTGGCCACCTCTCCTTCCAGTTCTCTGCTGCCAATGTCTGGAACGAACTGCAAAAATCTCTGAAGCTGGGGACTCTTACCTCCCTCACTAGCTTTAAGCACCAGCTGTCAGAGCAGCTCACAGATCACTGCACCTGTACATAGCTCATCTGTAAATAGCCCATCCAATCTACCTCATCCCCATATAGTATTTATTTATTTATCTTGCTCCTTTGCACCCCAGTATCTCTACTTGCACATTCATCTTCTGCACGCCCTACCATTCCAGTGTTTAATTGCTATATTGTAATTACTTCGCCACCATGGCCTATTTATTTCCTTACCTCTCTTGTCCTACCTGATTTGCACATGCTGTATATAGACTTTTCTACTGTATTATTGATTGTATGTTTGTTTATTCCATGTATAACTCTGTGTTGTTGTTTGTGTCAAACTGCTTTGCTGTATCTTGGCCAGGTCACAGTTGCAAATGAGAACTTGTTCTCAAACCTACCTGGTTAAATGAAGGTGAAATACATTTTTTTTAAATGGTCCATGCTTGATTGGATCTTTAGAAGTAACAACCATTAACTCTATAAATAGGATGCCAGATTCACAATATCAATAATACACTTTTAAACCATGCCATTTTACCATCACCAAGTCAAATATGAAATTGAACATACTTTGATCCACCCGAGCGCAGCAGTGTGTGTGGGTATGTGCTATGCTTGACATAAGAATGTGAGATGATACTCCTCAAACACACCGTGAGGGTGCTGCTCTAACAGACCAAGCCACCCGTGTACACACACACACCCCACCCTAGCCTGCAGCAGTCACGGATCGTGCTGCGATGTTGTTCACCTCACATCTCATGCTGGTTAAGGTGTTAAGCTACAGTAGGAGTGAGGACATTGAGAGCAATAGTAATGGTGTCTTTTTGTAGGCACTAACGGACACTAATTCCACCATGGCTCGATGGCCAAAGCCTGTGGGGAAATTAATGGTTTTGTAGGGGTTTTGGATAAACTCCCAAAATAAGTTCTGTGGTAAACACAGGCTTAAGAGATCTTATACATTTTATTCTAGGAGATCATCTTCATCAGCTAATGTCACTTTTTGTGAATTCTGAAGAATTGATGTAATAAAAACAGTCCCAAAGCACATGAAGTCTTCATAATTCATAAAGGTCATGTTGACTGACAAAAACAGTCCCAAAGCACATGAAGTCTTCATAATTCATAAAGGTCATGTTGACTGACAAAAACAGTCCCAAAGCACATGAAGTCTTCATAATTCATAAGGGTCATGTTGACTGACTGATGTTATCTCATAGAACAAAATGTGTGGCTCACTTGGTAGAGCAGGGCACTTGCAGCGCCAGGTTTGTAGGTTGGATTCCCGTGGGGGATCAGTATGAAAATGTATGCAGTGACTACTGTAAGTCCCTCTGGATAAGAACATCTGCTAAAATGACTGAATCTCCTAAACCTATTTCAACCTCAGACCTTGTTTTCTGCGTTTATCCCAAAACCCCATTCTATCCCTTTTAATTTCCTCCATAGGAATGGTTGAACAAGCTAGAGGTAGAAAATGCTAAGTCATTTCAGTTTTTTGTGACTACAAGCTGGCGAGCTCTATTGCTGACCTCGATATGTAGTTGGCTCTCTGGATGACTGCCCTGAGAAGGGAGGGGTTAATGATGCTTTTTGTACTGGCTTGGAAACTATCTTATAACCAAAGCTGGCTGACACTCTTCTGAATGGGGTAATAATGATGCATTACCTTTACTACAGCTATAGGCTGTGATTGATTGCCTTATGAATATTCATGATCGCTGATCGACATGGCAGCTCTGCTTCTAGCTCCTAAGCAACTTTGCAGTATTTAGTTTTTTTGGTGTTATTTCTTACATTATTAGCACAAAACATTTTTTTTGCATTCATATTTATTAATTCCATTCTTTTACTTTTTGATTTGTGTTTTATTATATACTACTTCACTGTTGGAGCTAGGAACACAAGCATTTCTAGAAAAAGACAGGTGCAAGGGGAAAAACGCTGATAGGCTTGACGAACAAGACGAACTGGTAACAGACAAACATAGAACACAGGTATAAATACACTGGGGATAATGGAGAAGATGGGTGACATCTGGAAGGGGTTGAGACAAGCACAAAGACAGGTAAAACAGATCAGGGTGTGACACTTTCACTACATCCGCAATAACATCACAGACACGCTTGACCTTCCTGTCCTCCCCACTTACCATGTCATTAACAAAGTTACTCCCAGCACCCAGTGAGTCCCAGCTTTACTTCTCTCTACAGGTCTGTCACCTAATACTAAGCATTAATACATACACAATACATAGTGTAGGTTATGTCAAGAGTAATGAGTGTTTGCTCATGTAAAGAGATTCTGAGTCTGAACAGAGTGTAGTGTGGTTCTAATTTTCTCTCAGCCTCAGCTAATTGTCTCCTATCGTTTCTTCTCTCTCTCTCTCTCTCTCTCTCTCATTCTCTCTCCAACCACCCCTTTATCTATCTCTCTAGGAGCTGCCTTGTGAAGGCTGGGACCGGGACGAGCTACACAGATGGGAAAGACAGAAGAAGGGGCAGGGGCAGACGCCAGCATGGCATCTATCGCTGACTACTACGCAGGCAAGAATGTGCTGATCACTGGCGCCACAGGCTTCATGGGCAAGGTGCTGGTGGAGAAACTGCTGCGGTCCTGTCCAGAGGTCCGAACCCTCTACATCCTGGTCAGACCCAAGGCTGGACAGTCCATGCAGGAACGGGTCAGCGACATGATGAAGTGCAAGGTGAGGGGCACTACTAGGCTGTAGTACACTAGGCTGTAGTACACTACCAGGGGGTGAATCTAGTCTAAAGAAGTTCCTTCTCATGATGTCATCCTATTGATCTGCACTGATCTGAAGTGAAGGCAAACTGTATAATTAATCTGTTTCCTGTTGGCTTTGTGCCACATGCAGGTTGATTGGCTTCGGTGTTTTGTTTTACATTTACATTTACATTTAAGTCATTTAGCAGACGCTCTTATCCAGAGCGTTTCTTGCAGCTTTGTGTTTATTGAAACATTGCTTGATGTTGTGAGAGAAATGTCCCAATTAATAGTATATAAAATGGTTTTATGGCTGTTGCCAGTGAAGTTCCAATGGACTAAGCTCATCCAAACCATACGAGCCTACTCACCTACAGAGAGATAAAGGGGCGAGAGAGAAAGGAAGAGAAAGAAAGAGGGAAGGAGAGAGGGATGGGAAAAGACTGTTGGGCTTAATGAGCTCTGATAGATTGAGACTGGGAGAGTATTGACGTGTTCACAAATGCACGCTGAAGCATCGAGCCTCTGTTTTACTATCTGCTGCTACTGCTCTAATTGAAAAACACACACACACACACAGATAATTAACTGCCAACAATGGAGGCACCAGTTAATTGTGTCTTAATTAACTCTCTGTCTACAATGGAGGCACCAGTTAATGGTTCAGAGAGAGACAGAGAGAGACAGAGAGAGACACAGAGACACAGAGACACAGAGACACAGAGAGACAGAGAGACAGAGACAGAGAGACAGAGAGACAGAGACAGAGAGAGAGAGACAGAGACAGAGACACAGAGACAGAGAGACAGAGAGACAGAGAGAGAGAGAGACAGACAGACAGACAGACAGACAGACAGACAGACAGACAGACAGACAGACAGACAGACAGACAGACAGACAGACAGACAGACAGACAGACAGACAGACAGACAGACAGACAGACAGACAGACAGACAGACAGACAGACAGACAGACAGACAGACAGACAGACAGAGAGAGAGATTCTACCTGCTGCTGAATTCAAACGCCCAGAATGTGTCTTCACACACCAGAGATAGGATAACAACTTGGTGTTCATCAAACACAGTAGTCTGTTTGTGCAGTTGACAACACCAGCCGGCCAAACAAGACAGTGAGGGAGGAGAGGATAAAGAAACAGACTGGCTGCCATATCTAGCCTAATCAAATCAGACCATTCAAAGGAATGTGTTTAACTGCGGCTGTATAAAGTATTTCCCTCCGATTGTTATTCATGTCACTGTTGCAGTCTGCATCGTCTCTCATGACAGTCTTAACAACAGAGTGCACTTGACATTCTGGGTGCCGTGTTTACGGTCTGTTTTATCCGTCTTAGAGGTTTTTCTTTACAAACGAGGATTCTATAGGATGAATGCTCTCGGCCCGTTCCAGCCGCCTGTCATGCTGTATGGCCTTATGGATATCGAATGTCACTCAGAACACTTGTTGCTAGGTAACAGCCAAACTGAGCGTCTCTGTGGGCTTCGTTAAGGCAGAGAGGTGCTGTGACCTGGAAAAGGACATCCAGATAGACATCTGATTGAATTGACTCTCTCCTGATATGCCTTGACCATTAAAGAATAGGCCAATAAATGGTCTGGTGAGTTGAGTTCTGTGAATTGCAGGGCATTGGATGTGTGATAGATATGCATAAGGGGTAAGGGTGCCTTATAGTTGAGGCTTTTTTGCATTCCTTCTCCCACTAATAGGCTGCTATTCTCTTATATTCTAGACATAGAATAACCTTATTTAGAGCTGAAACAGAGCTTTAGCCCAGCGTGTTCTTGTCAGAGTGCAGATCTGTGTGGGAGAGGTGGGGATGCTGGAATGCTAGAGGGGCAAGAATGGGAATCTGCTGGAATTCTGCTGACTGGGCTTGGGTCTGAGTGGGTGATGACCTGGCCAATATGTTCTGTATTGAGAATTGGTCAGTGGAAGAGGAGTGGTTTTTAGTTTGGTGGGATGTGGTTGGTGGAACCTGAATGGCTCCATGTATGTAAACCATGGAGGGATGCTGTGTGTGTGTGTGTGTGTGTGTGTGTGTGTGTGTGTGTGTGTGTGTGTGTGTGTGTGTGTGTGTGTGTGTGTGTGTGTGTGTGTGTGTGTGTGTGTGTGTGTGTGTGTGTGTGTGTGTGTGTGTGTGTGTGTGTGTGTGTGTGTGTACCTTATCATCTGGATCTCACCAAGGGGTGGCCAGAACAGAACAGCTGTGTACTGCATCCCAGAACTGTCACCCACTGCCCACCTTCTGTTCTCCTGTTTAACACCATACCTCCGCTATTACCACACCTCTCTTATCAAACAGTCTAGTGGATGTGGAAATGTAACTGATTGTTGGTTCTCCATATTTGTTCAAACTTGTACTCAGTTATCAGAGGGGAGGAGGAGGGCATGGAGGGTGTTGAACCAGGCCTCTACTGAACAACTGTTGTGTTGTTCTTGTTTTGGTAAAGAACAGTCATCTCTCTCTTTGTCCTCCTCTTGTCTTACTCTGAATGAAGGGTACATTGTGTGACTTGACGGAGCAGCAGGGAAGCAAGGGTGTGGTGATATACTGTGTCTTCTGCCCTTGAGCAAGGCAGTTAAGCCACACAAGAACTGTTCTTGTGCGCTGATGACGTGGATTAAATCAGCCCCCCGTACCTCTCTGATTCAGAGGGGTTGGGTTAAATGCAGAAGACACATTTCGGTTGAATGCATTCAGTTGTGCAACTGACTAGGTATCCACGTCCCCATTCCTGTGTGTGTGTGTGTGTGTGTGTGTGTGTGTGTGTGTGTGTGTGTGTGTGTGTGTGTGTGTGTGTGTGTGTGTGTGTGTGTGTGTGTGTGTGTGTGTGTGTGCGTGCGTGTGTGTGTGTGCGTGTGTGCGTGTGTGCGTGCGTGCGTGCGTGTGTGCGTGCGTGCGTGCGTGCGAGAAATTACATTTTGCCTTTCATTTGGTCTCCCTGACAAACCCTGATCACGGTGTCACACACACGTTTAGGGCAGGGTGGCTATCACACTCCACCTATAGCTGTATAGCATATCCCTGTCTCTGACTCTCTTTTTCTTTCTTTCTCTGTCTCTCTCTCTCTCTCTCTCTCTCTCTTTATCTCTGTCTCTTTCTGTCTTTCTCTCTCTTTATCTCTGTCTTTCTCTTTCTCTCTCTCTCTCGCTCTCTCTTTATCTCTGTCTCTTTCTGTCTTTCTCTCTCTTTATCTCTGTCTTTCTCTTTCTGTCTCTCTCTGTCGCTCTCTTTCTGTCTCTCTCTTTCTCTCACTCTCAATTAAATTCAAATCAAGGGGCTTTATTGGCATGGGAAACATGTGTTAACATTGCCAAAGCAAGTGAGGTAGATAATATACAAAAGTGAAATAAGCAATAAAGATTAGCAGTAAGCATTACACATACAGAAGTTTCAAATGGTTAAAGTACACAAGGGAAAATAGATAAGCATAAATACAGGTTGTATTTACAATGGTGTTTGTTCTTCACTGGTTGCCCTTTTCTCGTGGCAACAGGTCACAAATCTTGCTGCTGTGATGGCACACTGTGGTATTTCACCCAGTAGATATGGGAGTTTATCAAAATTGGATTTGTTTTTGAATTCTTTGTAGATCTGTGTAATCTGAGGGAAAATATGTCTCTCTAATATGGTCATACATTGGGCAGGAGGTTAGGAAGTGCAGCTCAGTTTCCACCTCATTTTGTGGGCAGTGAGCACATAGCCATGACTGCCTACGGCTCTCTCTCTCTCTCTCTCTCTCTCTCTCTCTCTCTCTCTCTCTATCTCTCTATCTACACACGACCACAGCCAGTTGGATGTATATTTCTTAGGAAAAGCCTGTGGTTGTAGTGTGGGCTATGTGCTTTTCCTGTTTTAATCTCATCCCACAGTGCCAGCCAGGTCTGTCTGTTGGGACATGCCTGGAGCTACGTTCCGTCTAATTGTTTTTGGCACTGAGCAAATTTCAGTTCTGCTGAGAGCAAACTTGAATGTTGTGAACATTCGGTACAACTTCCAGCACGTATTTACTGTGAACACTGAGGCTGTACCCACTAAGTAGGCTACTGGCCAAGTAGGCTACTGTGGCAATTTGATCATAATGCAGGCCTACCAGAGTGGCCTACCTTCAAAAACAATGGAGAAAAAGCATCCCATAATTTTTTTACCCCCTTTTTCCCCCCAATTTCATGGTATCCAATTATTAGTAGTTACTGTCTTGTCTCATCGCTACAACTCCCGTACAGCTCGGGAGAGACGAAGGTCAAGAGCCATGCTTCCTCCGAAACACAACCCAACCAAGCCGCACTGCTTCTTAACACAGCGTGCATCCAACCAGGAAGCCAGCCACACCAATGTGTCGGAGGAAACACCGTACACCTAGCGACCTGGTCAGCGTGCACTGCACCCGGCCCACCACAGTAGTCGCTAGTGCACGTTGAGACAAGGATATCCCTACTGGCCAAACCCTCCCTAATCCGGAACACGCTAGGCCAATTGTGCGTCGCACCATGTACTTCCCGGGCGCGGCCGGCTGCGTCAGAGTCTGGGCTCAAACCCAGAGTCTCTGGTGGCACAGCTAGCACTGTGATGTAGTGCCTTAGAACACTGCGCCACCCGGGAGGCCTTCCAATAACTTTTTAACATGGATATAGCTGTTCTATCATTCACCCTACAGTAGCAGCCAATGTGTGGTGTTCAGTGTAGGCCTACATTCCATTAAACGTTTGATAAAAACGTGCAGGGGTTGATATTAAACTGGTCTCCCGAGTGGCAGTGTCTTAGACCATTGCGCAACTCAGTACAAGAGGTGTCACTCCAGGACCTGGTTTGAATCCAGGTTGCATCATATCCGGCTGTGATTGGGAGTCCAATAGGGAGGCCTCACAGTTGGCCCAGTGATCTGGGTTTGGCTGGGGAGATTGTAAATAAGAATTTGTTCTTAACTGACTTGCCTAGTTTAAAAAAATATATATATTTTAACTGTTTATCCTATCCACTTGTCCTTCAGACAAGGTGACTGAAAATGTTGGTGTGTTGTTTGATGCAAGAAACCTTTTTACAAAATAAAATGCATTCTTTTTCCCATCCATTATTACAGAGAATCAGACAAATGATGCTACCCTCTGCCTATTGGCTACTTAGCTTATTCAAGCCTGTCTCAAAATACAACATTGATGTTGCAGTGACCATCACGAGTCATGAAGGCAGTCAAATTCCACGTGACCATTTAGTCACGGTAATAAGGATCTCCAAGTTCTGATGCTGCTGATGGTCATTAGTAGCCTACCAAACTTGCTAACTGCCTGGTACTCAGCACTCTATTGTCCCTCTAATCACTCTGCCATCAATGCAAATGTCTTTACAAAACGAATCAAACACTTCATAAGAGCCCATGAGCTCATGTAGTGCAACATTTCTATAGGCTATGCAATTGTATGAGAAAACAGAGTGATGGCATCTATTATAAAGGTGTGGCACCATTCAGCTTTCTATAGGCTAGGCCTACTTGATTTATTTCTCAACATTCCTAATATTAAGCAAATATGAAGCACATTACTTCTCTTTACAACAGGAGTATAGCCGACCTCACTGGCATGAAAATGAACCACAGGGAAAGCGTCCTCCATTCGCTATTTAAGTGCAGTGATGACATGTTTTTTTTTCCCCTACCACTGTTTGCATGAGAATGGTCCATTCTAAATCAAAACAAATTTCACACATATATTATTTAGTATATACAGTTGAAGTCGGAAGTTTACATACACATTAGCCAAATACATTTAAACTCAGTTTTTCACAATTGCTGACTTTTAATCCTAGTAAAAATTCCATGTCTTAGGTCAGTTAGGATCACCACTTTATTTTAAGAATGTGAAATGTCAAAATAATAGTAGAGAGAATTATTTATTTCAAATAGTTTTTCTTTCATCACATTCCCAGTGGGTCAGAAAATTACAAACACTCAATTAGTATTTGGTAGCATTGCCTTTAAATGGTTTGTGCTTCTACACTTGCAGGTGCTTCTACACCTGCATTGCTTGCTGTTTGGGATTTTAGGCCAGGTTTCTGTACAGCACTTTGAGATATCAGCTTATGTACCAAGGGCTATATAAATACATTTGATTTGATTTAACTTGGGTCAAATGTTTCGGGTAGACTTCCACAAGCTTCCCATAATAAATTGGTTTAATTTTGGCCAATTCCTCCTGACAGAGCTGGTGTAAGTGAGTCAGGTTTGAAGGCTTCCTTGCTCACACACACTTTTTCAGTTCTGCCCACAAATGTTCGATAGGGTTGAGGTCAGGGCTTTGTGATGACCACTCCAATACCTTGACTTTGTTGTCCTTAAGCCATTTTGCCACAACTTTGGAAGTACGCTTGGGGTCATTGTCCATTTGGAAGACCCATTTGCATCCAAGCTTTATCTTCCTGACTGATGTCTTGAGATGTTGCTTCAATATATCCACATAATTTTCCTCCCTCATGATGCCATCGATTTTGTGATGTGCACCAGTCCCTCCTGCAGAAAAGCACCCCCACAGCACGATGCTGCCACCCCCGTGCTTCACGGTTGGAATGGTGTTCTTCGGCTTGCAAGCATCCCCCTTTTTCCTCCAAACATAACGATGGTCATTATGGCCAAACAGTTTTAATTTTGTTTCATCAGACCAGAGGACATTTCTCCAAAAAGTACCATCTTTGTCCCCATCTGCTGTTGCAAACAGTAGACTGGCTTTTTTATGGTGGTTTTGGAGCAGTGGCTTCTTCTTTGCTGAGCGGCCTTTCAGGTTATGTCGATATAGGACTCGTTTTACTGTGGATATAGACACTTTTGTACCTGTTTCCTCCAGCATCTTCACAGGGTCCTTTGCTGTTGTTCTGGGATTGATTTGCACTTCTCGCACCAAAGCACATTCATCTCTAGGAGACAGAACACGTCTATTTCCTGAGCGGTATTATGGCTGCGTGGTCCCATGGTGTTTATACTTGCGAACTATTGTTTGTACAGATGAACGTGGTACCTTCAGGCATTTGGAAATTGCTCCCAAGGATGAACCAGACTTGTGGAGGTCTACAATGTTTTTTCTGAGGTCTTGGCTGATTTATTTTGATTTGCCCATGATGTTAAGCAAAGCACTGAGTTTGAAGGTAAGCCTTGAAATACATCCACAGGTACACCTCCAATTGACTCAAATTATGTCAATTAGCCTATCAGAAGCTTCTAAAGCCATGACATAATTTTCTGGAATTTTCCAAGCTGTTTAAAGGCACAGTCAATTTAGTGTATGTAAACTTCTGACCCACTGAAATTGTGATACAGTGAATTATAAGTGAAATAATCTGTCTGTAAACAATTGTTGGAAAAACTACTTGTATCATGCACAAAGTAGATGTCCTAACCGACTTGCCAAAATTATAGTTTGTTAACAAGAAATTTGTGAAGTGGTTAAAAAACAAGTTTTAATGACTCCCTGACCTTTAGAGATCCTTTTAATTCTCTATTTGGTTAGGTCAGGGTGTGACTAGGGTGGGCAATCTATGTTTTATATTTCTTTGTTGGCCTGGTATGGTTCCCAATCAGAGGCAGCTGTCTATCATTGTCTCTGATTGGGGATCCTATTTAGGCAGCCTTTTCCCACCTGTTGTTTGTGGGATCTTGTTTTTGTGTAGCTGCCTGTGAGCAGCCCAGGACGTCACGTTTAGTTTTCTTCTGTATTGTTTTTGGTGAGTTTCATAATTACTAAACATGTGGAACTCTAAGTACGCTGCTGGGTCTGATGGGTGCAATATTAGCCTGTCACTTGTGAATTATATATTATCATTTGTATATGATGCCCAGCATAAGAAACAATGCCTTTTTTAAATGACTTTTTCGAATCATAGTCACACACCCCATGTAGCCTAGCCCATAGGCATATTTGTTTTAATAAGGATTGTAATCACAATTAAAGTGGCCAAATAACTTCTTAAAATGAAGCACATTAATCCGCTTTACAACGGGAGTTTAACTGGCAGACATCATGTGAGCAGCGTGTAAGTTTTAAGTTTGGGGAAGATCATTTTCACCATAAAATGCACCTTGATAGTAAAAGCATTACCTGCATATCATATTTGTGCTCACTTTTGATAATGCTGTTTTCCCATTAGCGTTTGTAGCCAACTGCCGTGTGCGCATTGCTGTGCTTATAATGTGAAGAAATAGCCTAATAGTTTATCAACAGTTTAAACTAAACGTTCTGATCTGTTGCGTCAGCCTAATTGCGTAAAAAAAACAAACATTGATGCTAGTGGTTGTATTAATTTGGGATCTATCGCATCTGTCCCAGACTGTTTGGAATATTTATTTCTCGCACAGAATAGAATAGGTCAACTTTTGTACTATGGGGAGAGTAGATTGACACAGGCTAGTGCTCTTGCTGTTTGTTAGGCCTACTCATCTTAAATGTGGACAGTTCCGATGTCTTCAATATGCACCTCGGAATTGGATTGTTGCAATTGTATTCAATTGTATTCTTCATTCTATAAAATAATGCCACGAAATTCTAAGCAAATCTTGTCAGCTAAATGAACTAGTGTAGCCCACAGCCATATGGCATAGCCAGATCAGGACCTAACATAAGGACAACTCAGAGTATGGTATTCTGTTATTCTGAAATAGACTACATTTTCTTCATATCATGTTTCTTTAGACCTGTCTAAAGTAAATAATGGATTTATTGTGAAGGTGTAGGCTATATTACATTTATTAGACTTATTCAAATGTAGATGGTCCAAAGGTCTGCATCCGTGTCTTGTAGGCTGTGTGTGGAAGCCAGGAGATGCTAAATGTGTTTGTTCATGAACGGTCAATTACTGTGAGACCGACAGTTATTTTCTTGACATTTCACTGGCTGACACAATTCCGTGTCCGCCACAGCCCTGCTTGGAGATCGACCAGTCGATTGCGATTGTTGAGTGCTTCTCTCTGTGGGCTATATTTGTTTCTGGGGGAGCTGCGTGACCGTGAACGCTCGCAGCTTAGAGGGAACATTGGCCTGGAGTTTAGTCTCTACGGAGGGAGGGCAGGGCCAGATCAGAATGACAGCCAGGACAGACTACCTAAAGGTTATTGTACTACCACATCCATACCCCAATAGGACCAGGAGTTTTCCTGGTCAGGTTCTGTGGTCAGGGAAAACTAGACATGGAGGAAAACTGGCCAATGATGACTTAATAATCCCTCGGCTCCTTTAAGGTGCACCAGCCATTTACACATTTGAATTATTTCTATGATATGACGAACAACTGAGTTGTAAAAATATAAGCAAGGCATGTTGGCCAGGCAATGTAAAATCCACAACGTTTACAAGCTTGGCATTCAGCCTATATTAAGGTTTCCATATTAGGCAACTACTCCACCTAGATATTTAACACACTTTTACAGAAACCTACAATGACAATTAGTATTTTAGGGCACTCTATAACTGAAATAGCCTAAAGCTTTCCTGCCTCACTGAATTCAATGTCAGTCATTTTATCCCCAGCTGGCTCTCTATATACGGTAGCAATTGAGCTTGGGGACGAGGTCACATGTTGTCCAGTAGAAACAAAACCCCTGTTTAGATTAAGGCTGCAACTACGCCCATAATGTATTGAGAAATGTCTGCCTTTGTGGATTCCTCTGTTTCAGTGCTCTGTGGTAAACCGGTGGTGACAGTGGCTGGTACTCTAATCCTCTCTGGTATTGCGTCCTTGCATTTTGGGTGCCCCTGGGATGGATGGGCCGGCTGGTGTGGACCAAGTACCTCTGGGGAGCATCCAGGGTAACATTTATTGGCTGGCTGTGTTTACACGGCTAGTCTACGCACTGCAGACCTGCTCTAGTATGAGAGTTTCAAGAGTCACCCACAGTGTAGGAGGGAAGGCCCTCAACTCCCGAGCTCATTAAGGGTACTGCGGATAAATATGTGTGTGTGTGCTCGCATGCGTGTGCTCGTGGATATGCATGGGTCCCCCACGAATACATTGCATTATCGATTTCCTCTTTTTTTGCGACTCATATTCAGGCCTGATTGCCTTCTTCCCTAACAGGGAGCTTGGTGTTTCCACTTGTTCCTGCCCTACTTATAACCTTGTAACTGTCTCCCTGCATTGATAAAGGCCAGCTCTCACTGTGGGTAATCACCTTTAACACAGGCAGGGCATAACTGTAAAACGGGTCCATGGCTAGCACTGCTGCTCCCATCTGGCCTGGTGTTATTGAACTAGGTCCAATGACTGCATCCTATAGTATGGTGTGTTGTTTACTGCGTGGAATTACATTTCAATACATACAAGTATATTACAAGGCTCTGTAACGCTCTGTTTAAATGTTGGATATAACAGTTCAGAGAACACTCGCCCACACAGGGTTATACCATTACACACAGGACCCGCCCAGAGACCCGCCCAGAGACCGGGAGTTTGACAGAGAGTCCTAGGCTGCCAGCTTGGCACGGTGCCAGTCATTTCATGCAGCTACACATCTGGGGCTGGTTGGCATGTGGCATGAGGGGCAGCGAGGCTAGTGGCAGGCACTCCACACACCCACGACTCCCTTGAGAGAGAGAGAGAGAAAGAGAAAGAGATTTGCGTCTAATTAGGCCACAAATGAACAAATTAGTACATTGAACAGTGCCAGGAGACCCATCAGGGTAGGGAAGACATGCATTTAGCGCATGCTCAGTGGTGGCCCTAATGGGGACCACGGCAACCCACACTGGTGTCCCCATAGGGATAAAGAGTCTGCCAAGCACCTTGCCCTTTCCACATCTAGATAGTTGTTTGTGTATTGGACAAGGCATTTATCTGATCCAATGTGATGGTCTTTCTGCATGATTGATGACCTTTTTGTGTGACCACATGTTGAGGTCAAAAAGTAGCGATGCTAGAACGGTGCCTTGGTGCACACCAAATCACAACGTCTCCAACTCTAACAGACGCCCTACATAAATGACCTGGAGGAGGCAGTAGACAGAGCCCTGAGGTCATCTCTTCAGACCTGCACAGCCATTGGTCACCTACTGCTCTCCAGTCTTGGACTTGTGGTTGACGGATGGAGCTTAAACAGCGAGAGGAAAAGAGAAACTGTCGCTGTGAAATGTGAAAGTATGGCATGCTTGGAGGTCAGCGTTGACTTGTTCATGTGTAATGACTTAGCCCTTGGTATGTGTGTGTGTCTGTGTGCGCAGGTGTGTGCGCGGGTGTTTGCATGCCTACCTGCATGCTATTGATCTAGCCTGGGATGAGAGACCTCCATTTTTAATTTCCTCTAAAGGAGTCAGAGGTTCTGAGAAGCTCCAGGTTTTGATGTCAGGATAAGAGACTGTTCTCTATAACACAGAGGATATTGTGTTCATCAAGATTACCCAGCCTCACCGTGTTCCTCCCTTTGATAAACTGTGAATGGAAACTGATTGAAACACACATCGTCCTCAGACTGAATCAAACCACCATAAGGTTTCCTTTAAGGAATACGTGACTCAGGTGAAGGAGGATGGTTTGGATGCCAGTAGAATGCTGATTCTGTTACATGGAATCATTCCATTTGTGTGGAAGCACCTCTGGTATTTTTTGTTGAAGTGTGTGTGTTTTTCTTGCCATGATGCAGTGTGTGTCTCGGTGCTCGTTGGAGCGTGGGGGTGCTGTCAGCTTGGTTTCCTCTGTAATCGATGGATTGACGACAATAGCGCTCCGACCCGAGTTCCGAGATTCCGCTCGGCCGAACACCCCTCTGGACCAGGGCCGGCCGCCGGGGGCCACAAGTAACGCTCCTCAGAGGGGCCACAACCCTCTCCACATCCCTCTGTCACCTTCCCTAACCCCTAGGGGTTACAATGGTACGACCACTGAGGAGAAGTAGCAGTTAACGTGAGCATTAAGTTTGCTTGATCAGTAAAACATGGCGTTATTAGGCCTGTCCCTGCCAGTGGTTTCCAGTGACCACATGGATTCGTATCTCTCACGACAAAGTAGTCCTGAGTTCCATTTGGTTTGTTCTAGAGGGATAATGGAATTTGCCATGGCTCGCCATGAGGTCACTGTCTCGGAAGTGGAATGCCATGCCATCGGTATGCCGACTGCCGAGCGCATATTCTAACATTGCTGCCTGTCACCGTAAAGGAAACTGTACTGTCCTGTTGGTATTGATCCTCTTGTATTGAGTTGAGCACAGCGTTAGATGGCCTCCAGCTGGGACTGGATGCTCTGTCTTCCGCCTCTGTTTGCTTTTGTGACCTATGCCCTGGTCTGCACCGCTGAAGAATCCCCCGGGTCTTTGAGGAGCCGTTGTATGTTCGGGAACTGGATGACGTCCAAGAGAGCAGGCGCTCTCTCCCAGGGGAATCGTTCCTGGAAGTCCACTCCAATATGTCTCTCCCCAAGAGTCAACCACAGAGAATATAAAGACTAAACAGAGATAATAAACTGAGACAGACACATAGAAATGGCTTAAAGCCACGATATGTCTTCAAACAGCTCCATTCCCTATATTATAGTGCTCTACCTTTGTACTGTAGACTTATCGGGACTTCGAGCTACTGTAGATTTCCGGCTTTGTGATCAGCAGAGGGCCAACCACAAAGCAGACCCAATTACCCAGCATCTATCCACCCAGCCTGGCTGAAACACTAACAGCTGTTCGACCAGGAGTGGGGGAAGAAGCCAGGGATATCTTTGGTGTGTACTGTGTTTAATCTGAGCACTTACCAGCCGGCTACCTGCAGAGACAGCCTATTTGGCCTACATGGCTGTGTGGGTGGGTGGGTGGGTGGGTGTGCGTGTGCGTACTTACATGTGTCTATGTTCATTTGTGTGTCTTACCCCGTGTGCATTTATGTGCCAATCCTGAGCTGTACATGTGATTGCTTCAGCCACCAGGGACCCTGTACATGAATCAGGACAGATGCCCAGTCTGCATCACTCCAGAGCTGCAGCCAGTCTTCTATGTCATGATTCTATTTCACACCTGTGAAGTTGTGGCTCACCTGGCAAAGAGACACCCAGTCAGCTCCCTTCCACTCCCCATCACATCCAACCACAGCCCACCATGCATCAGCAATACAATCTCATCATGCTGCTGTATACAAGCCTCCCTAGGGACAACAGCACACACAAAACACTCTACATCCTTCCCTTTCTGTCATTCACATTGTAACTTTTATTCCCTTCCCTCTCTTTATCTCGCTCTAGCTACTCTCTCTTTCCCTGCCATATCTTTGCTCCAGGGGACCTCTCTCTCTCTCTCTCCGACATCTCTCTCTCTCCCTCTCTGACATCTCTCTCTCTCTCCCTCTCTGACATCTCTCTCTCTCTCTCCCTCTCTGACATCTCTCACTCTCTCTCCCTCTCTGACATCTCTCACTCTCTCTCCCTCTCTGACATCTCTCTCTCCCTCTCTGACATCTCTCACTCTCTCTCCCTCTCTGACATCTCTCACTCTCTCTCCCTCTCTGACATCTCTCACTCTCCCTCTCTGACATCTCTCTCTCCCTCCCTCTCTGACATCTCTCACTCTCCCTCTCTGACATCTCTCTCTCTCTCCCTCTCTGACATCTCTCTCTCTCTCCCTCTCTGACATCTCTCTCTCTCTCCCTCTCTGACATCTCTCTCTCTCTCCCTCTCTGACATCTCTCTCTCTCTCCCTCTCTGACATCTCTCTCTCTCTCCCTCTCTGACATCTCTCTCTCTCTCTCCCTCTCTGACATCTCTCTCTCTCCCTCTCTGACATCTCTCTCTCTCTCCCTCTCTGACATCTCTCTCTCTCTCTGACATCTCTCTCCCTCTCTGACATCTCTCTCTCTCTCCCTCTCTGACATCTCTCTCTCTCTGACATCTCTCTCCCTCTCTGACATCTCTCTCCCTCTCTGACATCTCTCTCCCTCTCTGACATCTCTCTCTCTCTCTGACATCTCTCTCTCTCTCTGACATCTCTCTCCCTCTCTGACATCTCTCTCTCTCTCCCTCTCTGACATCTCTCTCTCTCTGACATCTCTCTCCCTCTCTGACATCTCTCTCCCTCTCTGACATCTCTCTCCCTCTCTGACATCTCTCTCTCTCTCCCTCTCTCACATCTCTCTCTCTCTCCCTCTCTGACATCTCTCTCTCTCCCTCTCTGACATCTCTCTCTCTCTCCCTCTCTGACATCTCTCTCTCTCTCCCTCTCTGACATCTCTCTCTCTCTCTCCCTCTCTGACATCTCTCTCTCTCTCTCCCTCTCTGACATCTCTCTCTCTCTCTCCCTCTCTGACATCTCTCTCTCTCCCTCTCTGACATCTCTCTCTCTCTCTGACATCTCTCTCCCTCTCTGACATCTCTCTCTCTCCCTCTCTGACATCTCTCTCCCTCTCTGACATCTCTCTCCCTCTCTGACATCTCTCTCCCTCTCTGACATCTCTCTCTCTCTCTGACATCTCTCTCTCTCTCTGACATCTCTCTCCCTCTCTGACATCTCTCTCTCTCTCCCTCTCTGACATCTCTCTCTCTCTGACATCTCTCTCCCTCTCTGACATCTCTCTCCCTCTCTGACATCTCTCTCCCTCTCTGACATCTCTCTCTCTCTCCCTCTCTCACATCTCTCTCTCTCTCCCTCTCTGACATCTCTCACTCTCTCTCCCTCTCTGACATCTCTCACTCTCTCTCCCTCTCTGACATCTCTCACTCTCTCTCCCTCTCTGACATCTCTCACTCTCTCTCCCTCTCTGACATCTCTCTCTCCCTCCCTGACATCTCTCTCTCCCTCCCTCTCTGACATCTCTCTCTCCCTCCCTCTCTGACATCTCCCTCTCTCTCCCTCTCTGACATCTCTCTCGCCCTCCCTCTCTGACATCTCTCTCTCTCTCCCTCTCTGACATCTCTCTCTCCCTCTCTGACATCTCTCTCGCTCTCCCTCTCTGACATCTCCCTCTCTCTCCCTCTCTGACATCTCTCTCGCCCTCCCTCTCTGACATCTCTCTCGCCCTCCCTCTCTGACATCTCTCTCGCTCTCCCTCTCTGACATCTCCCTCGCTCTCCCTCTCTGACATCTCCCTCTCTCTCCCTCTCTGACATCTCTCTCGCCCTCCCTCTCTGACATCTCTCTCTCTCTCCCTCTCTGACATCTCTCTCTCTCTCCCTCTCTGACATCTCTCTCTCTCTCCCTCTCTGACATCTCTCTCGCCCTCCCTCTCTGACATCTCTCTCGCCCTCCCTCTCTGACATCTCTCTCGCTCTCCCTCTCTGACATCTCTCTCGCTCTCCCTCTCTGACATCTCTCACTCTCTCTCCCTCTCTGACATCTCTCTCCCTCTCTGACATCTCTCTCTCCCTCCCTCTCTGACATCTCTCACTCTCTCTCCCTCTCTGACATCTCTCTCCCTCTCTGACATCTCTCTCGCTCTCCCTCTCTGACATCTCTCTCGCTCTCCCTCTCTGACATCTCTCCCGCTCTCCCTCTCTGACATCTCTTTCTCTGACATCTCTCTCTCTCCCTCTCTGACATCTCTCCCTCTCCCTCTCTGACATCTCTCCCTCTCCCTCTCTGACATCTCTCCCTCTCTGACATCTCTCTGACATCTCTAAAGGGACTGTGAATGAGCGGCTATATTTACAGGATGGTCAGTGAAGCTGTTTTAACATGGCAGCTTAGGTTGCTAGCTGAAAGGAAGGGGCCATTAGTGTTGGGTTTCTGTTGTTGTATTCGGGGTAAACTTTGAACATTGAGATATTAAAGACATGATAGATCAGACTCCTAGTATATAAAAGAGTGAGAAGTCAATGGTTCTCTGTAGTAAGACAACTAAGCTTGGAATGTGCTGAGTGCAGGGGAAACGATTGCAATGTGACAGTACTGATAAGGGGAGAAACTGTTGAAGGATCATATCACTTAGTTCCCTGCTTAGCAAGAATGATGCAATGTTTAGAGATAAAGAGAAGACTCCACCCAAAGTGGGGTATGAATACCACCACGGGGGAAGTCCTGTCTTTTGTCTGAATACAGCTGTGTCGAACCTTTGGGAAGAATTAAACTTGGTTAAAGCTTCTCTAGTTATTTACTCTGAAAATTAGAACCTAACACTGTGAAAGTCTACAAACGCCACTGTTGAAGTGGGAGGAGAGTCTGAAGATTTATGACCCCAAGGCCAAGTGGGAGGAGAGTCTGGAGATTTACGACCCCCAAGGCCAAGCGGGAGGAGAGTCTGGAGATTTACGACCCCCAGGCCAAGCGGGAGGAGAGTCTGGAGATTTACGACCCCTAGGCCAAGCGGGAGGAGAGTCTGGAGATTTACGACCCCCAGGCCAAGCGGGAGGAGAGTCTGGAGATTTACGACCCCTAGGCCAAGCGGGAGGAGAATCTGGAGATTTACGACCCCAAGGCCAAGCGGGAGGAGAGTCTGGAGATTTACGACCCCCAGGCCAAGCGGGAGGAGAGTCTGGAGATTTACGACCTCTAGGCATTTCTTCACATATAGACTCACCTGGAGCAGGTTGGCATGATCAGAGAGTACTCACCGACACAGGGTTATACCCTTACACACAGGTCCCGCTCAGAGACCCACCCAGAGACCAGGAGTTTGACAGAGGCCTAGGCTGCCAGCTTTGCACGGTGCCAGTCATTTCATGCCGCTGCTCATCTGGGGCTGGTTGGCATGTGGCACGAGAGGCAGCGAGGCTGGCAGCCCTACATAGTCAGTCAGAATAACAGATATCTAATAGATAACTCTGTTGAATAGATAATCCCTGTTAAATGGATGCTGTGTTCGAGCCCAGTCATCCCAGCAGTGACACATCCCTCTTGTCTTTGTGTCTGAGGATACAGAGATACAGAGAGATTAGCTCCTCTGTCTCAGCCCTGACGGCCATGCTGCGCTGTTACTGTGGAAAGATGCAGGCACACATCCACACTCTGTCTCTCACACACATTGAAACTCATGCACACAAGAGAGAGAGAGAGAGAGAGACACACACAGTAACACACAGTCAGATGGTTTGTGCCAGAGGGGAGATCAGTGGTAGGCTGGCACTGGGAGACTGCCTCAGTCTCTCACAAAATAACACCCATATCCCACAATGCCCTTCTCTCCTCATCTCTGAACAAAGGCCATGCACAGGCCCACAATCTCTGACCTCACTTACCCCTCTGACCTTAATTCACTCAATATTTCTTCCTCCTCTCTCTCCCTCTCTTCCTCCATCTCTCTTCCTCTCTCTTTCTTTCTCTCTCTCCCTCACTCTCCCGCTCTCTTCCTCCCTCTCTCTCTCTCTCTCTCTCTTCCTCGCTCTTCCTCCATCTCTCTTTCTTTCTCTCTCTCCCTCACTCTCCCGCTCTCTTCCTCTCTCCCTCTCTCACACTCTTTTTTCCTATCCCTCGCCTTAAATTATGTTTTTTTTACAACAAGGCTGACAGGTTACATTAATTCTGATAAGTTAGTAGTGTTGGTACTATACATGTGTAGTAGTCGTATTGGTGCTATACATGATGTACAGTGTAGTAGTAGTATTGGTACTATACATGATGTACAGTGTAGTAGTAGTATTGGTACTATACATGATGTACAGTGTAGTAGTAGTATTGGTACTATACATGATGTGTAGTAGTAGTATTGGTACTATACATGATGCACAGTGTAGTAGTAGTATTGGTACTATACATGATGTACAGTGTAGTAGTAGTATTGGTACTATACATGATGTACAGTGTAGTAGTAGTATTGGTACTATACATGATGTGTAGTAGTAGTATTGGTACTATACATGATGCACAGTGTAGTAGTAGTATTGGTACTATACATGATGTGTAGTAGTAGTATTGGTACTATACATGATGTGTAGTAGTAGTGTTGGTGCTATACATGATGTACAGTGTAGTAGTAGTGTTGGTACTATACATGATGTGTAGTAGTAGTGTTGGTACTATACATGATGTACAGTGCAGTAGTAGTGTTGGTACTATACATGATGTACAGTGTAGTAGTAGCGTTGGTACTATACATGATGTACAGTGTAGTAGTAGCGTTGGTACTATACATGATGTACAGTGTAGTAGTAGCGTTGGTACTATACATGATGTGCAGTGTAGTAGTAGCGTTGGTACTATACATGATGTACAGTGCAGTAGTAGCGTTGGTACTATACATGATGTACAGTGTAGTAGTAGCGTTGGTACTATACATGATGTACAGTGTAGTAGTAGCGTTGGTACTCTACATGATGTACAGTGTAGTAGTAGCGTTGGTACTCTACATGATGTACAGTGTAGTAGTAGCGTTGGTACTCTACATGATGTACAGTGTAGTAGTAGCGTTGGTACTCTACATGATGTACAGTGTAGTAGTAGCGTTGGTACTCTACATGATGTACAGTGTAGTAGTAGCGTTGGTACTCTACATGATGTACAGTGTAGTAGTAGCGTTGGTACTCTACATGATGTACAGTGTAGTAGTAGCGTTGGTACTCTACATGATGTACAGTGTAGTAGTAGCGTTGGTACTCTACATGATGTACAGTGTAGTAGTAGCGTTGGTACTATACATGATGTACAGTGTAGTAGTAGCGTTGGTACTATACATGATGTACAGTGTAGTAGTAGCGTTGGTACTATACATGATGTACAGTGTAGTAGTAGCGTTGGTACTATACATGATGTACAGTGCAGTAGTAGCGTTGGTACTATACATGATGTACAGTGTAGTAATAGCGTTGGTACTATACATGATGTACAGTGTAGTAATAGCGTTGGTACTATACATGATGTACAGTGTAGTAGTAGCGTTGGTACTATACATGATGTACAGTGTAGTAGTAGCGTTGGTACTATACATGATGTACAGTGTAGTAGTAGCGTTGGTACTATACATGATGTGCAGTGTAGTAGTAGCGTTGGTACTATACATGATGTGCAGTGTAGTAGTAGCGTTGGTACTATACATGATGTACAGTGTAGTAGTAGCGTTGGTACTATACATGATGTGCAGTGTAGTAGTAGCGTTGGTACTATACATGATGTGTAGTAGTAGCGTTGGTACTATACATGATGTACAGTGTAGTAGTAGTACTATACATGATGTGTAGTAGTAGCGTTGGTACTATACATGATGTGCAGTGTAGTAGTAGCGTTGGTACTATACATGATGTGTAGTAGTAGCGTTGGTACTATACATGATGTACAGTGTAGTAGTAGCATTGGTACTATACATGATGTGTAGTAGTAGCGTTGGTACTATACATGATGTACAGTGTAGTAGTAGCGTTGGTACTATACATGATGTGCAGTGTAGTAGTAGCGTTGGTACTATACATGATGTGTAGTAGTAGCGTTGGTACTATACATGATGTACAGTGTAGTAGTAGCATTGGTACTATACATGATGTGTAGTAGTAGCGTTGGTACTATACATGATGTACAGTGTAGTAGTAGCGTTGGTACTATACATGATGTACAGTGTAGTAGTAGCGTTGGTACTATACATGATGTGCAGTGTAGTAGTAGCGTTGGTACTATACATGATGTGCAGTGTAGTAGTAGCGTTGGTACTATACATGATGTGCAGTGTAGTAGTAGCGTTGGTACTATACATGATGTGCAGTGTAGTAGTAGCGTTGGTACTCTACATGATGTGCAGTGTAGTAGTAGCGTTGGTACTCTACATGATGTGCAGTGTAGTAGTAGCGTTGGTACTATACATGATGTACAGTGTAGTAGTAGCGTTGGTACTATACATGATGTACAGTGTAGTAGTAGCGTTGGTACTATACATGATGTACAGTGTAGTAGTAGCGTTGGTACTATACATGATGTACAGTGTAGTAGTAGCGTTGGTACTATACATGATGTACAGTGTAGTAGTAGCGTTGGTACTATACATGATGTGCAGTGTAGTAGTAGCGTTGGTACTATACATGATGTGTAGTAGTAGCGTTGGTACTATACATGATGTACAGTGCAGTAGTAGCGTTTGTACTATACATGATGTACAGTGCAGTAGTAGCGTTGGTACTATACATGATGTACAGTGTAGTAGTAGCGTTGGTACTATACATGATGTACAGTGTAGTAGTAGCGTTGGTACTATACATGATGTACAGTGTAGTAGTAGCGTTGGTACTATACATGATGTACAGTGTAGTAGTAGCGTTGGTACTCTACATGATGTGCAGTGTAGTAGTAGCGTTGGTACTCTACATGATGTGCAGTGTAGTAGTAGCGTTGGTACTATACATGATGTACAGTGTAGTAGTAGCGTTGGTACTATACATGATGTACAGTGTAGTAGTAGCGTTGGTACTATACATGATGTACAGTGTAGTAGTAGCGTTGGTACTATACATGATGTACAGTGTAGTAGTAGCGTTGGTACTATACATGATGTACAGTGTAGTAGTAGCGTTGGTACTATACATGATGTACAGTGTAGTAATAGCGTTGGTACTATACATGATGTACAGTGTAGTAGTAGCGTTGGTACTATACATGATGTACAGTGTAGTAGTAGCGTTGGTACTCTACATGATGTACAGTGTAGTAGTAGCGTTGGTACTCTACATGATGTGCAGTGTAGTAGTAGCGTTGGTACTATACATGATGTGCAGTGTAGTAGTAGCGTTGGTACTATACATGATGTGCAGTGTAGTAGTAGCGTTGGTACTATACATGATGTGCAGTGTAGTAGTAGCGTTGGTACTATACATGATGTGCAGTGTAGTAGTAGCGTTGGTACTATACATGATGTGCAGTGTAGTAGTAGCGTTGGTACTATACATGATGTACAGTGTAGTAGTAGCGTTGGTACTATACATGATGTACAGTGTAGTAGTAGCGTTGGTACTATACATGATGTACAGTGTAGTAGTAGCGTTGGTACTATACATGATGTACAGTGTAGTAGTAGCGTTGGTACTATACATGATGTACAGTGTAGTAGTAGCGTTGGTACTATACATGATGTACAGTGTAGTAGTAGCGTTGGTACTATACATGATGTACAGTGTAGTAGTAGCGTTGGTACTATACATGATGTGTAGTAGTAGCGTTGGTACTATACATGATGTGTAGTAGTAGCGTTGGTACTATACATGATGTGTAGTAGTAGTAGCATGATTGGTACTATACATGATGTGTAGTAGTAGCGTTGGTACTATACATGATGTGCAGTAGTAGCGTTGGTACTATACATGATGTGCAGTAGTAGCGTTGGTACTATACATGATGTACAGTGTAGTAGTAGCGTTGGTACTATACATGATGTACAGTGCAGTAGTAGCGTTGGTACTATACATGATGTACAGTGTAGTAATAGCGTTGGTACTATACATGATGTACAGTGTAGTAATAGCGTTGGTACTATACATGATGTACAGTGTAGTAGTAGCGTTGGTACTATACATGATGTACAGTGTAGTAGTAGCGTTGGTACTATACATGATGTACAGTGTAGTAGTAGCGTTGGTACTATACATGATGTGCAGTGTAGTAGTAGCGTTGGTACTATACATGATGTGCAGTGTAGTAGTAGCGTTGGTACTATACATGATGTACAGTGTAGTAGTAGCGTTGGTACTATACATGATGTGCAGTGTAGTAGTAGCGTTGGTACTATACATGATGTGTAGTAGTAGCGTTGGTACTATACATGATGTACAGTGTAGTAGTAGCGTTGGTACTATACATGATGTGTAGTAGTAGCGTTGGTACTATACATGATGTGCAGTGTAGTAGTAGCGTTGGTACTATACATGATGTGTAGTAGTAGCGTTGGTACTATACATGATGTACAGTGTAGTAGTAGCATTGGTACTATACATGATGTGTAGTAGTAGCGTTGGTACTATACATGATGTACAGTGTAGTAGTAGCGTTGGTACTATACATGATGTGCAGTGTAGTAGTAGCGTTGGTACTATACATGATGTGTAGTAGTAGCGTTGGTACTATACATGATGTACAGTGTAGTAGTAGCATTGGTACTATACATGATGTGTAGTAGTAGCGTTGGTACTATACATGATGTACAGTGTAGTAGTAGCGTTGGTACTATACATGATGTACAGTGTAGTAGTAGCGTTGGTACTATACATGATGTGCAGTGTAGTAGTAGCGTTGGTACTATACATGATGTGCAGTGTAGTAGTAGCGTTGGTACTATACATGATGTGCAGTGTAGTAGTAGCGTTGGTACTATACATGATGTGCAGTGTAGTAGTAGCGTTGGTACTCTACATGATGTGCAGTGTAGTAGTAGCGTTGGTACTCTACATGATGTGCAGTGTAGTAGTAGCGTTGGTACTATACATGATGTACAGTGTAGTAGTAGCGTTGGTACTATACATGATGTACAGTGTAGTAGTAGCGTTGGTACTATACATGATGTACAGTGTAGTAGTAGCGTTGGTACTATACATGATGTACAGTGTAGTAGTAGCGTTGGTACTATACATGATGTACAGTGTAGTAGTAGCGTTGGTACTATACATGATGTGCAGTGTAGTAGTAGCGTTGGTACTATACATGATGTGTAGTAGTAGCGTTGGTACTATACATGATGTACAGTGCAGTAGTAGCGTTTGTACTATACATGATGTACAGTGCAGTAGTAGCGTTGGTACTATACATGATGTACAGTGTAGTAGTAGCGTTGGTACTATACATGATGTACAGTGTAGTAGTAGCGTTGGTACTATACATGATGTACAGTGTAGTAGTAGCGTTGGTACTATACATGATGTACAGTGTAGTAGTAGCGTTGGTACTCTACATGATGTGCAGTGTAGTAGTAGCGTTGGTACTCTACATGATGTGCAGTGTAGTAGTAGCGTTGGTACTATACATGATGTACAGTGTAGTAGTAGCGTTGGTACTATACATGATGTACAGTGTAGTAGTAGCGTTGGTACTATACATGATGTACAGTGTAGTAGTAGCGTTGGTACTATACATGATGTACAGTGTAGTAGTAGCGTTGGTACTATACATGATGTACAGTGTAGTAGTAGCGTTGGTACTATACATGATGTACAGTGTAGTAATAGCGTTGGTACTATACATGATGTACAGTGTAGTAGTAGCGTTGGTACTATACATGATGTACAGTGTAGTAGTAGCGTTGGTACTCTACATGATGTACAGTGTAGTAGTAGCGTTGGTACTCTACATGATGTGCAGTGTAGTAGTAGCGTTGGTACTATACATGATGTGCAGTGTAGTAGTAGCGTTGGTACTATACATGATGTGCAGTGTAGTAGTAGCGTTGGTACTATACATGATGTGCAGTGTAGTAGTAGCGTTGGTACTATACATGATGTGCAGTGTAGTAGTAGCGTTGGTACTATACATGATGTGCAGTGTAGTAGTAGCGTTGGTACTATACATGATGTACAGTGTAGTAGTAGCGTTGGTACTATACATGATGTACAGTGTAGTAGTAGCGTTGGTACTATACATGATGTACAGTGTAGTAGTAGCGTTGGTACTATACATGATGTACAGTGTAGTAGTAGCGTTGGTACTATACATGATGTACAGTGTAGTAGTAGCGTTGGTACTATACATGATGTACAGTGTAGTAGTAGCGTTGGTACTATACATGATGTACAGTGTAGTAGTAGCGTTGGTACTATACATGATGTACAGTGTAGTAGTAGCGTTGGTACTATACATGATGTGTAGTAGTAGCGTTGGTACTATACATGATGTGTAGTAGTAGCGTTGGTACTATACATGATGTGTAGTAGTAGCGTTGGTACTATACATGATGTGTAGTAGTAGCGTTGGTACTATACATGATGTGCAGTAGTAGCGTTGGTACTATACATGATGTGCAGTAGTAGCGTTGGTACTATACATGATGTACAGTGCAGTAGTAGCGTTGGTACTATACATGATGTACAGTGCAGTAGTAGCGTTGGTACTATACATGATGTACAGTGTAGTAGTAGCGTTGGTACTATACATGATGTGTAGTAGTAGCGTTGGTACTATACATGATGTGTAGTAGTAGCGTTGGTACTATACATGATGTGTAGTAGTAGCGTTGGTACTATACATGATGTGTAGTAGTAGCGTTGGTACTATACATGATGTGTAGTAGTAGCGTTGGTACTATACATGATGTACAGTGTAGTGGCAGTGTTGGTACTATACATGATGTACAGTGTAGTAGTAGCGTTGGTACTATACATGATGTACAGTGTAGTAGTAGCGTTGGTACTATACATGATGTACAGTGTAGTAGTAGCGTTGGTACTATACATGATGTACAGTGTAGTAGTAGCGTTGGTACTATACATGATGTACAGTGTAGTAGTAGCGTTGGTACTATACATGATGTACAGTGTAGTAGTAGCGTTGGTACTATACATGATGTACAGTGTAGTAGAAGCGTTGGTACTATACATGATGTACAGTGTAGTAGTAGCGTTGGTACTATACATGATGTACAGTGTAGTAGTAGCGTTGGTACTATACATGATGTACAGTGTAGTAGTAGCGTTGGTACTATACATGATGTACAGTGTAGTAGTAGCGTTGGTACTCTACATGATGTACAGTGTAGTAGTAGCGTTGGTACTATACATGATGTACAGTGTAGTAGTAGCGCTGGTACTATACATGATGTACAGTGTAGTAGTAGCGTTGGTACTATACATGATGTACAGTGTAGTAGTAGCGTTGGTACTATACATGATGTACAGTGTAGTAGTAGCGTTGGTACTATACATGATGTACAGTGTAGTAGTAGCGTTGGTACTATACATGATGTACAGTGTAGTAGTAGCGTTGGTACTATACATGATGTACAGTGTAGTAGTAGCGTTGGTACTATACATGATGTACAGTGTAGTAGTAGCGTTGGTACTATACATGATGTACAGTGTAGTAGTAGCGTTGGTACTATACATGATGTACAGTGTAGTAGTAGCGTTGGTACTATACATGATGTACAGTGTAGTAGTAGCGTTGGTACTATACATGATGTACAGTGTAGTAGTAGCGTTGGTACTATACATGATGTACAGTGTAGTAGTAGCGTTGGTACTATACATGATGTACAGTGTAGACATAGTTTTTTGTTGGATCAGCAGCAGTGGTTTTCTGTATGGCTGGGACCACTCTGATAAGAGTGAAGGGAATAGCCTGTTACAGACGGGAGTGAAACTGATCCTTCTCTCTCCCTCCCTCTGTCTCTCTCACTCAGCGTGCCCCATACCTTAAAGTGGTCCTTTTCCAAGCCACTATGAAAGGGTCTGTGCCACTTTATGCCACCTAGTTTTCATGCTTTTTAGACCCAGTACCTCTTCCAAGGCAGCTGTGTTACAGAACTGTAAAAGGCTGGTCTCTGTTTGATTTCTGTTTTGCTGACTGGGTAAAAACTTCCTCGGAGCACTGTGTTACCTGGGTTGGTTGGTGGTTGGTGGGTGTTTGTGCCAGTTTTGGTGCCCACCTTCAAGGGGGCTACACCAACACATGGCCTAGAGTTTCACGGCCAAGCCCGGCCACAACTTCAGGGCTGCATTTAAAAAATGGTGGGGCCACACCGAGCTCCTCTGAGTGGAGTAGAGGCTGGGTTGAGCTGGAGTAGAAAGCAGAATGGGGAGGACAATACATTGTGACCTCAGTGACTTTGGGCTTTTTCCACCAGGGTGAATGAGGTCAACAGAGTTCATCAGAGTTTGTCAGGATGTGAGGAAAAGTGCAGTCAACATGGACTCATTAGAGAGCCAGAAAAGAGACAGCGATAGAAAGAGAGCTGGATGGAGATGGAGAGAGAATATGGATATGAACAGCTGTTGGAGGCATTACTCAACATCTGTCCTGCTCTTCACTTAGTGGTCTGCTTACCAGGGCAGCCGGTACTGCCACACACACACCACACACACACACAGAGCCAATTTCATAACTCACACATGCTAATCCTAATCACTAGCAATCTGAAATGTCCAGTTCAGTTTTCTTATGCACTTCCTTTATTCTTGACACCCAGAGCCAAATCTGAGGTGCACACTGGCCAGCTACTTTATGTCTCTTCTGTCACGAGATACTTTATCTTCTGTTTGTGTTCTTATATTCAGCCCTAAAACACCATCATTCAAGACTAAAACCTACAATTTGTTGATAATGGTTTTTGCATGGAGGATAAGGAGTGATATTATCTCCCTCCTTGGTGATAAGGTGGTTTCATTTCCTGTGCAGTGTTCCGTAGGGTGCACGCCCTGCCTCATCTGAGTCACAGCAACAGGGAACATGTCACACACACACACACACACGCAAACAGTGTGCTCTGGTACTGCAGCGTGTGGTCTCCTATGAGCAACGCCACTGCTACAAGGGCATTGTGGGAAAATGCTAATATTGACACCCGCTCAATCTGTGTTTAAATACGAGTCATTCATCAATTACATAGGGCAACATGGCCCATATTGTTAATACTGAGGCTTGCAAATACTACTATGGTGCTATTGTTAGGTAAAAGCTGCCATGGCTTTACACAGTAGCAGTTGTGCAGAGGAATAGCCTCCAGCCAAACATCAATGTGGACAGAATTGTTACAGACATCTATGCATATAGTGTCCTTTACATATATGGACCTGGCTAAATCAATGGCTTGACATACGTTGATATGATCTGATGCATCTATGTGTGCATTTCCTGCAGCTGTTTGACCGCGTGAGGGAGGACAACCCAGACTTCCACCAGAAGATAGTTCCTATCAGCAGTGAGTTGACACAGCCTGCCCTGGCCATCAGTCCTGGGGACGTAGAGAGACTGACCTCCTGCGTCAACATCATCTTCCACTGTGCTGCCACCATCCGCTTCGACGAACCCCTCAAGTGAGGACCACAACCCCCTACACACTGACTCTTCCTCTATCACCTAGCTATCATGCTAACTCACCACTTTATCAACTCAACAAATCAAATCTGTTTGATTGTGTATAAATGCATGGACATAGCTTGTGTCTGACACAGAGAGAGGTACAAAGACATAGAGATCCTATTAAATGACGTAGACAGTCTCTAGTTGAGACGAGGTCAGCCCGTATAGGGGCCATGGTCATCTGTATCTTGGTCACATGTTTTATTTTTGATGTTTTACTCTGGTCTGGTTTATGGGGTCGAAGGGTTTTGCTTTGTCATTGTCCCGAGTACCAGGAAGTGCCCAGTGTGCGGGGACTTCCTACAGGAAGTGATGTTTGGTTGATAGTGTGGTCTATTTGTGTTCTGGTGTTGACCAATGGGAAAGCTGATACATCTAGAGTATGATGAGGATGTTGAGAAAGACAACAGAGATTCCCCAATAATATAGCTTTGTGTAGCGTCTATCAAGCAACATTGTTGACCTAAAATGGTTGACAGGCAAACACTTACATCATTAAACATATTAAATCAAAATCCAAAACAATGTTGTTGAGCGAATAAAGACTTACAGTAATATTGCATTTATATTAAGGATTTTGAAACTGTTTAAGTTTTCAATATTCCACGTGGTTTCATCATCTCACGTAGTAGACAGTGCATCGATGTTCCATGTGGTGAGAGAGAGACAGACAGAGAGAGAGATGTATCCAGGGAGTCTGCAGGTAGCTAGCTGTAGGGGGTAGAGAGATGTCTGCAGGTAGCTAGCTGTAGGGGGTAGAGAGATGTCTTTAGATGTCTCCTACTCAGTGAGGAAGCAGGAATGAGGTCTTCAGAGGGATTATTAAAACATTAAAGAGCTCTGTGGCTATCTGTCTCAGTGTATTCTCACAAGTCTTCATCATACTGTTAAATACGCCTGTCAGGGTGTCTGTGTGGCTGCTGGGAACAGATCCCGTTGAGTAGGACAGACAGGACAGCCTTAAGGGATGAGATGCAGTCAGAGAGGTGAAAGGAGGTGTGGGGAGGCGGGACATTAGCCATGACTGACAGCTCAGTTAGGGAAAAGCTGTGAGATTGTTCTCTGAACAGCATCATAGCTCTCTTCTCTCACTTTGTCTTTGTCTTTTCACCCCTACCTCTCCATCCCTTCCTCTGTATTTCTCTCTCTCTCTCTCTCCCCTGTTCTCTCTCACGTTCTCTTGTCTGTCACACAATGTTGTCAAATCAAATCAAATTGGATTTGTCACCTACACATGGTTAGCAGATGTTAATGCGAATGTAGTGAAATGCTTGTGCTTCTAGTTCCGACCATGCAGTAATATCTAACCTAACAATTTCACAACTACCTTATACACACAAGTGTAAAAGAATGAATAAGAATATGTACATAAAAATATATGAATGAGTGATGGCCGAACGGCATAGGCAAGATGCAGTAGATGGTATAGAGTCCAGTATATACATATGAGATGAGTGATGTAGGGTATGAAAACATATAAAGTAGCATTGTTTAAAGTGACTAGTGATACATTTATTACATCAATTTTTTCATTATTAAAGTGGCTAGAGATGAGTCACTATGTTGGCAGCAGCCACTCAATGTTCGTGATGGCTGTTTAACAGTCTGATGGCCTTGAGATAGAAGCTGTTTTTCAGTCTCTCGGTCCCTGCATTGATGCACCTGTATTGACCTCGCCTTCTGGGTGATGGCGGGGTGAACAGGCAGTGGCTCGGGTGGTTGATGTCCTTGATGATATTTTTGGCCTTCCTGTGACATTGGGTTGTGTAGGTGTCCTGAAGGGCAGGTAGTTTGCCCCCGGTGATGCGTTGTGCAGACCTCACTACCCTCTGGAGAGCCACGGTTGTGGGCGGAGCAGTTGCCGTACCAGGCGGTGATACAGCCCGACAGGATGCTCTCGATTGTGCATCTGTAAAAGTTTGAGTGTTTTTGGTGACAAGCCAAATTTCCTCCTGAGGTTGAAGAGGCGCTGTTAGGCCTTCTTCACCACACTGTCTGTGTGGGTGGACCATTTCAGTTTGTCCGTGATGTGTACGCCGAGGAACTTAAAACTTTCCACCTTCTCCACTACTGTCCGGTCGATGTGGATAGGGGGGTGCTCCCTCTGATATTTCCTGAAGTCCACGATCATCTCCTTTGTTTTGTTGACATTGAGTGTGAGGTTATTTTCCTGACATCACACTATTCCTCTTGTCCAGATGGGTTAGGGCAGTGTGATTGCTTCGTCCGTGGACCTATTGGGGCGGTAAGCAAATTGAAGTGGGTCTAGGGTGTCAGGTAGGGTGGAGGTGACATGGTCCTTGACTAGTCTCTCAAAGCACTTCATGATGACGGAAGTGAGTGCTACGGAGCGATAGTTATTTAGCTTAGTTACCTCAGCTTTCTTGGGAACAGGAACAATGGTGGACCTCTTGAAGCATGTGGGAATAGCAGACTGGGATAAGGATTTATTGAATATGTCTGTAAACACACCAGCCAGGGAAACAAAGTTGCCAGGGGGTGTTGGAGCATAATCAGACAACAGTTTAATCACTGGGACCAAGACTACAGCTCTTCAGATAGTGCCATAGACACGGCATCTATGCTGTGCAAACGTACAAGGCTAGTCAAGCCTAGCACTGAAGCAGTGATAAGCACCATAGCCACTATAGCTGCTAGGATACAATATATCTAGCACCCTAATGCAAATCCAATAGCGGAATTCATGAATGACTCAGCAGCTTGGAACAGTGAGAAACACCGTTGGGAGCAGTCCACAGTCACAGTGGTGTTCTCTCTTAAACTGGCGTAGTGCTCTATAATAGTTCTCAAACTGGCCTAGTGCTCTGTAATAGTTATCAAACATGCCTAGTGCTCTATAGTAGTTATCAAACTGGCCTAGTGCTCTGGAATAGTTCTCTAGAATAGTTCTCAAACTGGCCTAGTGCTCTAGAATAGTTCTCTATAATAGTCCTCAAACTGGCCTAGTACTCTAGAATAGTTCTCAAACTGGCCTAGTGCTCTAGAATAGTTCTCAAACTGGCCTAGTGCTCTAGAATAGTTCTCAAACTGGCCTAGTGCTCTAGAATAGTTCTCAAACTGGCCTAGTGCTCTAGAATAGTTCTCAAACTGGCCTAGTGCTCTAGAATAGTTCTCAAACTGGCCTAGTGCTCTATGATAGTTCTCAAACTGGCCTAGTGCTCTATGATAGTTCTCAAACTGGCCTAGTGCTCTATGATAGTTCTCAAACTGGCCTAGTGCTCTATGATAGTTCTCAAACTGGCCTAGTGCTCTATGATAGTTCTCAAACTGGCCTAGTGCTCTATGATAGTTCTCAAACTGGCCTAGTGCTCTATGATAGTTCTCAAACTGGCCTAGTGCTCTATGATAGTTCTCAAACTGGCCTACTTGCCTACTTCTACTACCATTCTTATCCCCCGCGACATGCCACTGCCACTGACTGTCATGACTGCCGTCCCTGCGCTGCCGTTAATGGGAAACCGCTGCCAAACCACATCTGCACACACACACACACACTGCCTGACTGTGGCTGAGAAGCACGATCTTTCTCTGTAGACTGGCTGAGAGGTGAGCTAGAGTTCTGTCTGTTTATTCCTGGAATGGAAGCACATTCCTGGAATGAAGTGTGACGATTAAAGGGTTTGAGGGAGGATGATTATAATGCCAACCTTCCAACGTGCTCTCTCTCTCTCACCCTCCTCTCTCTTTTTCTGTTTCTCTTTTTATCTCTCTGTCTCTCTCTCTCGGTCTATCACTGTCTCTTTCAGTCGCTCTGTCTCTGTCTCTTTCGGTCTCTCTCTCACTGTCTCACTTTTCTCCTTGTGATGGTATTATGGTAATGCATAGTGTGCTTATGCTTCTTATGCACAGTGATCTCTTACCTAGTCCTGCTGTGTGTGTGTCCTCTCTTCCTAGACACGCCCTGCAGCTGAATGTGATTGCGACACAGCAGCTCCTGAGTCTGGCTCAGCAGATGCACCACCTCCAGGCCTTCATCCACATCTCCACAGCCTACGCCAACTGCAACCGCAGGCACATCGACGAGATAATCTACCCACCGCCTGTAGAACCCAAGAAGCTCATCGACACCCTGGAGTGAGTAGTGTGAAGTCTACTTTCTGCACCCGAGTTGAGGGTGGGGTTGATGCTATTACGACTCCATCTATTCAGGAAGTGAATTAATTTGCAAATTTCATGCATTGAAAATATGCTCAGTGAAGATAAATGGCACATAGACCTGGATTCAATCAGATCAAGCTTTAACCGGCGAGAGCCAACACCCGCATAGCTGATGTTTTGGCGCAGTCGGAGGTGGAACTACGTTGTACCTGTCACATCGGTGAGCAGCTGCTCTTGTGATCATTGTCACAATGCCACACCTGTCCCACTCGCGTTGGAAGTTCAGAACGAGAAAATGTCTGCTTTAGGGATATAATGTCGGGAGCTGCTTGTGGATTTCACAGCTCTAACGCTGTTCCACCAAACAACTGCTATGCTGGTGTCGACTAGCGCAGGTCTGATAGAATCTAGCCATTAGTTAGATAAATCACAGTATATTCATTGAATTTCAATTAATCTCCTGAATGAACTGATTGAAATGGAATTGAACCGAACCAAGGGTGCTGTCAAGTTCACACCACCTTGTGCCATTTCCAACTAATGATTGATTATAAATACCATCACAGACAGCTATCAGTGATGTTTCGTCTATCTACACAAAATGCCAACTTTACTTCAATCCTGGCATGTGTCCTGTACCATTGTGATGTGAGTCTAATTGTGAGTGTTCTCTTGTGTCTGTGACTGCAGGTGGATGGAGGACAGCATTGTCCGTGACATCACACCGCGCCTCATCGGGGAGCGCCCCAACACCTACACCTACACCAAAGCCCTGGCAGAGTGCGTGGTTCAGAGGGAGAGTAGCAAGCTCAGCATCGGCATCATCAGACCCTCCATAGTGGGAGCCAGCTGGCAGGAACCTTTCCCTGTGAGTACCGTTACCATAGAGATACAGTATCATATACATACATCATTCTGTGAGACTTGATTACTCTATTGGGCATTGGCTCTGGATAGCTGGCAGCAATAAATTCAATAGATACATGGATCACATTATGTATGTAGTCTGTGGATGTTAAACAGTGTATTGACTGGTCAGCAAGATATGTATATCAGAAGAAGTGTGATTGGCTCAGCCACCTGGCTGACTGTATGTAGCACTTTCACTGTGATGGTAAAAGGGCTTAGTCAAAATCCTGTCAATTCTCACACCATCATGTCCTGCTGTGGTGCCAAATGGATGGGAATTAGCGATCGATCGCTGTAACAGTACACTGGTCAATATATCGCCCCTGTACACAGTCAGACTTAAAGGGGGATTGGGGGTGTAATGGTGAGTAATGGTTGTATTAGGGTTGGACCAAGACAGGTGTGTTCTTATGGTTCAGAAAGTCCGGCTTGGCTAGATTCCAGGACTCGAAGAGGAGAATCCCTGACCCCAACAGCTGGGTAGGTAATGTGAGGGGGGCAAGGAAGGGGCGATGGGGAAAGGGAAGGGGTACCGCCAGTGCTGAAACCGGAGAGCCTCTGAATGTCTCCTACTAAATAGGTCACTGAAAAGCAACTGTAGGTTAATGGAAAGGCCACTCTGAAAGTGCAGTAAACAATCAATCAATATAATGTATTTTATAACGACCTTTTGACATCAGCAGTTGTCCCTAGAAAGGCAGGAACCTAGGGAGAAAGCTAGCTAGGAACCAACTTCCGAGGGGTGGCCAGTCCTCTTCTGGATGTACAGGGTGATGGTACTTTCATGAGTAAGCTGCTTTTTATTTTATATTCTGTCCGGCTGTTATAGTGTAGGCTAACATCTTAGCGTAAGGATTCCACACCGTTTAGCATTATAATCTCACTTAGCATAGCGGCAGATGGACATATTAAAGCCTTTTAAAAATAAATGTAGACTTTATTGCTGCTTAAAATTTTGGAGGAGCAATAGGAGGATGGTGTTCAACATTTCATCATTTTCATGACTATAATATTCGTCAAAGTTCTTTCCCCCAAATCAAATTCAGGTGACATGCTTACTTTATTTTCCAACAGGAATATTATTTGAACGTTTGAGGCTTCATGAATTCACACAGAAAAAGACCAAAGATCTAGAAGACAAAAAAATGATAAGAGTATAATACACTTTTAAACAGCACAAAGTATATTAACAGAAAACGACTACATTTACATTTACATTACATTTAAGTCATTTAGCAGACGCTCTTATCCAGAGCGACTTACAAATTGGTGCATTCACCTTATGACATCCAGTAGAACAGTCACTTTACAATAGTGCATCTAAATCTTAAAGGGGGGGGGGTGAGAAGGATTACTTATCCTATCCTAGGTATTCCTTAAAGAGGTGGGGTTTCAGGTGTCTCCGGAAGGTGGTGATTGACTCCGCTGTCCTGGCGTCGTGAGGGAGTTTGTTCCACCATTGGGGGGCCAGAGCAGCGAACAGTTTTGACTGGGCTGAGCGGGAACTGTACTTCCTCAGTGGTAGGGAGGCGAGCAGGCCAGAGGTGGATGAACGCAGTGCCCTTGTTTGGGTGTAGGGCCTGATCAGAGCCTGGAGGTACTGAGGTGCCGTTCCCCTCACAGCTCCGTAGGCAAGCACTATGGTCTTGTAGTGGATGCGAGCTTCAACTGGAAGCCAGTGGAGAGAGCGGAGGAGCGGGGTGACGTGAGAGAACTTGGGAAGGTTGAACACCAGACGGGCTGCGGCGTTCTGGATGAGTTGTAGGGGTTTAATGGCACAGGCAGGGAGCCCAGCCAACAGCGAGTTGCAGTAATCCAGATGGGAGATGACAAGTGCCTGGATTAGGACCTGCGCCGCTTCCTGTGTGAGGCAGGGTCGTACTCTGCGAATGTTGTAGAGCATGAACCTACAGGAACGGGCCACCGCCTTGATGTTAGTTGAGAACGACAGGGTGTTGTCCAGGATCACGCCAAGGTTCTTAGCGCTCTGGGAGGAGGACACAATGGAGTTGTCAACCGTGATGGCGAGATCATGGAACGGGCAGTCCTTCCCCGGGAGGAAGAGCAGCTCCGTCTTGCCGAGGTTCAGCTTGAGGTGGTGATCCGTCATCCACACTGATATGTCTGCCAGACATGCAGAGATGCGATTCGCCACCTGGTCATCAGAAGGGGGAAAGGAGAAGATTAATTGTGTGTCGTCTGCATAGCAATGATAGGAGAGACCATGTGAGGTTATGACAGAGCCAAATGACTTGGTGTATAGCGAGAATAGGAGAGGGCCTAGAACAGAGCCCTGGGGGACACCAGTGGTGAGAGCGCGTGGTGAGGAGACAGATTCTCGCCACGCCACCTGGTAGGAGCGACCTGTCAGGTAGGACGCAATCCAAGCGTTACATAGCCTTCTGGGACTAACTTTTGAACAGTGTAGGATCCAGAGCCAGTGGGTGTAGAAGTGGAGATGGGCCAGGCCTGGCGGCAAAACAGCCAAAAGATCACGTATTACCAGTTTATTGCACTGGCAGCTCGAGACCGTGGGAGCGACGAGGGAGGTGTGTGTGAGATTATCTTCCATCTCCATGTCCTCAGAACTCCGTTAAGTGTTAAAATGTCACCGGGGGCCAAAAATGGACTGAGACGGTGTGATAAGGACTCTTATCTGTCTGTCTGTCTGCACCAGATCATGTAGTCTTTCCCTGTATTGACAAGCCACAGACAGACCCACACAAATAAGCCCAGTCTATTACCAATATATTACCGGAGGGCTAATTGATGTGGACACTATGTTACTCTCCCTATCTCAATCTCACTCACCGTAGGTTGCTAGCTTAGCACACCACCGGAATGCTAACTCAGCAGATACACAACAATCTAATTGATGTTGCTGTTAGGAGGGTATTTGTAACTTGATGATGTTGCAGCAATGTTATAGCGGTGCTTGAATCTAGAATTCCTAATTGAAACAGTAACAAAGCGGACACCCTGCCTGTGCTTTGGTAAAAAGCTGAGGGATGGGCCTGGAGAAATGTAACCACTCTCAAATTTATAGACAGGCTATGGATGCAAGGACTGACCACTATAACTAACGTTATAGTTTTGACTATGTTTTTAGGCTACACAATGTTTGTTTACATTTACAAACATGAAAGTAAAACAAGCTTGTATTTTGGGTTCTGATGGGGTACGACAGTTGAACTAAGCTCATGAGGTATTTATAAGGTATATTCTTCAAGAATCAATGGGTATATATCATTAATTTATACATCCAACTAAGGATTCCAGCTTTAACGGGGATACTTAGGGTTCTCTTTCATCTAAGTCTCTATTCAGTCTGCATCGCTTTAGCGTTCCAGATTGCGAGATATACATTTTTTAAGTACTTTCCGATTGAACAGACATATGCAGCATTTGACTGCATATGTCTAACGTGGGAACATTGCCTTTAAATTTAAATTACGGATTGAATAGAGCCCCTAATCTCTCATTACACTAATTTATTCCCTCCCTATTCTTCTGTCTCAGGGCTGGATCGACAACTTCAATGGACCAAGCGGAGTCTTCATCGCCGTAAGTACCAGCATCTACTTATTAAGTTGTATTTTTCATATACTCATTTTGCTCATTTTGATGCCACTAGTTTAAACGATGATCAGGTGATGAGATGTGGTGGTAACCCTGTGTCCTGTCTGATCAGGCGGGGAAGGGAATCCTGCGCACCATGAGAGCCAACAATGATGCGGTGGCGGACCTCATCCCTGTGGACGTGGTCATCAACCTGACCCTGGCCGCTGGCTGGTACACGGCAGTGCACAGGTTAACTTTCCCTCCAGGTGGAATATGGTTTGACCAATGACTGTATGGTTTAACCCACACAAACAAACACCCCCCATATTGACCTGCAGGAAGTTCTCCTGTAAACCTACCGTAGCCCAGTTTGTTCAAACACATCTCCCCAGCTCTACACCATTGTCTGATAAAGAAGCCCAGTGTTTTAAATTGATGTGATGTGTTCATGGGCTCATTTTATAGATGTTTCCTAATGGACCCTCCCCTTTGATCCCTTTAACACTTGACCCCTCTGACCTCCTCTCTTTGCTCCCTTGCAGACCCAAAGCAGCGCTGGTTTACAACTGCACAACGGGCGGCATCAACCCTTTCCACTGGGGAGAGATCGGTAGGTATCTGTCTGCCTGTTATAGTGACATCATTAGTGTTTGTTCATCTGTCGCTGTGGCTTCCATCCTCATAAATCAGTGTACTTCAGTAGTTGAAATCTTGGTCACATACACATGGTTAGCAAATGCTATTGCGAGTGTAGCGAAATGCTTGTGCGTCTAGTTCCAACAGTGCAGCAATATCTAACAATTCCACAACTACCTAATACACACATCTAAGTAAAGGAATGGAATAAGAATATATACATATAAATATGTGGATGGGCAATGACAGAGCGGCAAGATGCAATAGATGGTATAAAATACAGCATATACACATGGGATGAGTAATGCAAGATATGTAAACATTATTAAAGTGGCATTATTAAAGTGACTAGTGATCCATTTGGTTGATGGTGTTGTCACTATACATTCCCAACGGGGATATGAAACTGTGGGTTGTCTGTCAGTCCTGGTTCTCCTAAATCAGTTTGAATGGTGTAGCAGTGAGAAGCAGGTGGATAAATGATCTGTGTCATAATTAGATGCCCAGGGATTTGAGTGGCGAGGGTTTACTGCCACCTTCTGGCAGCTAGTAGAACATTACTGAACGCCCACACTGTGTACATCTGTGACCTCACCACTCTGGATCTGCCCAAATGACAACTCCCATCAGCAGTAAAGCACAGTTGACCAAACAATAACAAGTAGAGGCAAAGTGTCATCATGAAATCATCACCCCCACCAGCATTTTGGTTGTGGTGGGAGCTCACCTCCCGGCCCATCATCTACAGTATATCCCAGTGATGAGATGAAAAGGATGCATGCGGGCCGGGTATCTGTCAGGCTCAGATTAGCGCGGTAGCGGGCGACAGCCAGGGTCCCTATACTATCAGATTAGTGAATCTGCTCCTTTCACTCTGGGAAATTGCCACCAGATGGCTGGCAGAGGGATTAGGGCTCATCACTGTTATAAACCAGGGATAGTGGGCACTAATCTACCGGACCACATAAGAATCAAGCTAATCAAACTGGGTCTAGGGGGCCCATGGGGCTGCTTAGGGAAGTTTGAGGTTTGCTGGCTGGATATGTTATCAAAATTCTGGTACCTTAATTGGTTTTGGTTGCCTTCTCACCACTGTCCGCTTCTCACCCAGTTTTGAAAAAGGTCAATATAACTGAGGAGGGGTAAGGAGAGGGAACGTGGAGGGAAATGCTCTTGCAAGAAATGAGACTGTCATTCACTCGCTCGACATCAGGCAAATGACGTTTACAGAGGAGGAATCACAAAATACAAAGTCATAAAACAAATATAGCTACTTGCGCAATACATTCTATAGATGTGGCAAAGGTGTGGCAAAGTTTAAAACACTTCGGAGCTAGCAGCTATGATTATCCTTGGCGAGAGGAGGCTATCGAGGACTGGATGACACTCCTCTGATAGCTTGCAAATGAATTGACACTCATCACTGAGGAGAGGATGATGGAGGCGTCGAAGAGAGGCCAGACTTTTGTGCAATAGAGAATCTCCCAAGGAATCGATGAAGGAGCCCTTTAATTGAGAAAGAGCCATGGAATAGTGCTCAGCAGTTTTCCTCATTCAGGCTGGGATTCAATCCAAGGCTTGTTATAGAACAGCGCACAAGACACCCGACAATGTACCATTTAACAGCACCATGAATTGATCCCCGGCCTCAATCTTGTTCTGAGGGAAGCTCCACTTTCTAGGGCAGAACAAATGTGATTGGTTGGATGAAAACTAAGTGGGTGGAGTTTACAGATGAGTCAAATAAAATAAATGCTTTCAGGGAGGTAGGTTGGAGGTGGATGGAGGGCGTTCAACATGGATTTTGACCCAAAAGGTTGCCAGTTCGAATCCTGGTTCTGAATTTTGATTTCCTTACCAATCATTTTTAACTAATTACATTTCTAAGCTTAGTTTTTTTTTTTTTTACTTTGACGGAACAGCATTAAATACATGAAAAAACTAAGTTGCTACCCTCCCCCCTACTAGCATAGTGGACTAGGCACAGGGATTGGGACCAGAAGGTCACAGGATCCAATCTTGCTTATGTCCTTTTTCAAAAAAATTATATTTGTGTTACCTTTCCCTAGCAAAGAACACTCTCACTCAGCACCAAAACCATCTTTCAACTCTTGTTAGTGGGGCTGGAGAATATTCACTGTGACCGAGATTCAATAACATCACCCGTTGTCAGCTATGCACCTTGTAAAGGCAGTGCTCAAGGTAAACATAGCATGTTCTCCCTTTAAATGGCACATAACCAACAAATCGCAATCAGATAGAATCCTGGCAAAAAAATATTTAATCCCTTCCCAAAATATTGTTCTACTTACAGTTAAGATCTTAGAACAAATGATGGAGCGTTGATCATCCACAGAAATGGGCTGGAGCACGGTGTGGCTTTGATTCTTCGAAGGGTCATGTGTGGCACGTGGTCACAGAGCATTTTGTACTTAAATCCAAGACACTCCATTTAGGATGAGATGTATTAATTTGTAGATGTCTCATTTCATGAATTGCAAATCTTACAGCATGTTAAGAATTTGCAAAACATCCCTTATGAAAAAAAGATTGCAATTGGGCTAAAATACCACAGTTGACTGCAAGGGATATATTGCATTCCAATTGGTTGTGGCTAACATTAGCTAGATGACTAATGCTAATGAGGCAAAGGGGGGGGGGGGGTGTTGTTAAGGTTAGCCAACATGCTAAGTATTGTAGTTGCTAATTAGCTAAAATGGTCTGTGGAGATTAGAACACACAACCTTTGGGTTGCTAGACAGTCTACATAAGGCAAAAAACATGTAATAAAGAGTGTCGCCCGGACTTACATTTATTGTGTTACATCTAGTCTGGGTATAATGGAAGGTGAAGGGTTTGACCAATAAAAATTGTTCTCTATTTTGTAGTTAATAAACCAAAGATGTATAAAAGTCTTTACAACAAATAAAATGCTGGGCAGGTGGTAAAAGTCCAGAGTTCAATGACAGGAGATAATTTCTCAAGTCTTCCTCAAGTCTTCCTCGCCATTCTCCAGTAGTCATTGCTGGCCAGCCTCCATTAGCATAGTAGAGGGCTGGGTAGCCAGGATCTGTCCTTTACTCCATTGCAATGAGGTTGGCTTCGTACAACCATGGTTCACATCATGGGCTGCAGGCTTCAATCACCAGAGTGGTCTTGGAGGGGTATCACAGCTGTAGGGGATGGGCCCAGTCTACTTGGACCTCTGCCTCATTTTCCACCTTTAAATGCTTCAGCCTGCGCATACGGTTCTTTCTCCACTTGGCTCTCATCTTGTGGAGATGTCTGAAAAGTGATGATCAACTTGAAAACAAAAACACAAAAACAGTTAGAGGGAATCAATGAATATGACAAAACTACAACAGGAGAGAGCTACCCTCGGGCTTACCCCAGATAGTCTTCTACACAGGAGAGAGCTACCCTCGGGCTTACCCCAGATAGTCTTCTACACAGGAGAGAGCTACCCTCGGGCTTACCCCAGATAGTCTTCTACACAGGAGAGAGCTACCCTCGGGCTTACCCCAGATAGTCTTCTACACAGGAGAGAGCTACCCTCGGGCTTACCCCAGATAGTCTTCTACACAGGAGAGAGCTACCCTCGGGCTTACCCCAGATAGTCTTCTACACAGGAGAGAGCTACCCTCGGGCTTACCCCAGATAGTCTTCTACACAGGAGAGAGCTACCCTCGGGCTTACCCCAGATAGTCTTCTACACAGGAGAGAGCTACCCTCGGGCTTACCCCAGATAGTCTTCTACACAGGAGAGAGCTACCCTCGGGCTTACCCCAGATAGTCTTCTACACAGGAGAGAGCTACCCTCGGGCTTACCCCAGATAGTCTTCTACACAGGAGAGAGCTACCCTCGGGCTTACCCCAGATAGTCTTCTACACAGGAGAGAGCTACCCTCGGGCTTACCCCAGATAGTCTTCTACACAGGAGAGAGCTACCCTCGGGCTTACCCCGGATAGTCTTCTACACAGGAGAGAGCTACCCTCGGGCTTACCCCGGATAGTCTTCTACACAGGAGAGAGCTACCCTCGGGCTTACCCCAGATAGTCTTCTACACAGGAGAGAGCTACCCTCGGGCTAACCCCGGATAGTCTTCTACACAGGAGAGAGCTACCCTCGGGCTAACCCCGGATAGTCTTCTACACAGGAGGAACTAACCTCGTAAGCCTGTTCACTTCTTTATAGAGGCTGGTAGGTCACGACTCTTCAAAAGAAAGCACACAGGAACAAATTCACACCAGTATCACCCACTGGTTCTTTCACTAGCTGTTCCCCCAGCAGTTTTACCTTGGTCTGAGCAGCCTTGATTGCAGCCAGGTGGGGAAGGTATGCAGCTGCTGTGAATGAGGTCATTAGTGCAACAGAAAACCACACCCCTGGATACATCCCAATTCTCTAATTTTGTGGCTGAGAAAGATGTGAAAGGCACGTCCTTAACGTTACTCCTCTTAAAATGCCACAACAGAATAGAGCTGTAAGATAGGGATGTCAGCTCTAAGCCACAGATTCCGTCACGTTTTTAACTGCTTTGTATTTTCTCTCTCAGAGCACCATGTGATGTCCAGTTTCAAGAGGAACCCTCTGGAGCAGGCTTTCAGAAGGCCCAATGCCAACATCACCTCCAACTACCTGATGAACCAGTATTGGGTCCTGGTCAGCCACAAGTTCCCTGCCCTCATCTACGACTTCTACCTGAGACTGTCTGGACAGAAACCCCAGTAAGATTACTAATGTCCTGACAATCACCATTATCACTAGACCATTGTTCGGTCTATGAAAATTGAACTACCTACTTGTTTTCAACCCAATCAACAGTGTGATGTAAAAATAGATCAAATTATCTGAAATCAGTGTTTGCTGCATACAAGTGATCTTCAGTGAAACAAACATTACACTTGTGTTATAAACATACATGCAGCACATTTGGACTGAGATCCTCCATTCCGCTCTCTGTGTAGGATGATGCGTATCTTCAACCGGCTACACAAGGCCATCGGCCTGCTAGAGTACTTCAGCAGTCAGGACTGGGAGTGGAACTCAGAGAACATGAACATGCTGATGAGCCACCTCAGCCCTGAGGACAGGAAGGTACAGTAGACTCAGCATCCATCCTCTATGCACACACCATCTCCGCATGTTGATGTATATAGTGAAATGGTATGTTTTACACCTAGTAATGCCACCAAGCCATCATTTCAGCTCAAACAGCTTTATTGATTAAGAAAACAGGTTGCTAATACTTATATCATTCATTTTTAGAGGGTTAAATTATAGATGTCCCATAATCGCCTGAATGTGACCATAATAGCAGTGTCTTACCGCACATCAACATCCTAACTCTCTCCCCCAGACATTCAACTTTGACGTGCGTCAGCTGAACTGGCCGGAATACATAGAGAACTACTGCATCGGCACAAAGAAGTACGTTCTGAATGAAGACATGTCCGACATCCCTGCAGCCAGGCAACACCTCAGGAAGTGAGTAGACTACTTACAGGGCTGACTGTTTGCTCCAGTCTTATTTTGAAGAAGGATGTAAATGAGTGTGTACTTCCAACTCCCTCCCTCCCTCAGGCTGAGGAACATCCGCTACACATTCAACACTCTACTGCTGGTCTTCATCTGGAGGGTGTTCATCGCCCGCTCTCAGATGGCTAGGAACATCTGGTACTTTGTGGTCAGCCTCTGCTTCAAGTTCCTCTCCTACTTCAGGGCCTCCAGCACACTTACCAACTGATGACCAACTGACCGTTGACCAGCTGAACGCCCTGCTCACCTCCTCAACCAGACCACACCCCTCAGACCTCCAGCAGCACCCAACCCCACTCCTCAGACCTCCAGCAGCACCCAACCCCACTCCTCAACCAGACCTCACCCCTCAGACCTCCAGCAGCACCCAACCCCACTCCTCAACCAGACCTCACCCCTCAGACCTCCAGCAGCACCCAATCCCACTCCTCAACCAGACCACACCCCTCAGACCAGCAGCACCCAACCCCACTCCTCAACCAGACCACACCCCTCAGACCAGCAGCGGCATGCAACCCCACTCTTCAACCAGACCACACCCCTCAGACCAGCAGGGGCACACAACCCCACTCCTCAACCAGACCACACCCCTCAGACCAGCAGCACACAACCCCACTCCTCAACCAGACACTGTTCCTTCTGACCCTGTTGTACGTCATACAGTAAAACCACTATGTAAGTGTTATTTCTTTTCTAACTACGGCTTTTCTTAAAGCGACAGATTACATGTGCAACAATAAACTCATTGTATACTCTCCCCACGTTTTTGCTCATAGTTTACGTCCTCCCCAACCCAGACACAATGTCATAGATTTTTTTTTTTGCATACATGAAATACTGTGTCAGGCCTCCTCTCTTCTTCCATGGGCGAAGTGTTTTTACCTTGTATTGGTTTGTACTGACAGAATATTTGGGAACCTGTACTCTGTAGCGAGGCCAGCTAAGGATATCCGAGAGTAACTTCGGTGTTGATCACATTAAAGGCTTTATTCAATCTGTAAAGTTGAAGCGTTAGACTGTGATATAAATTAAAAAGGTAATTTCCAATTGAGCCAACACATGCAGCTTTTACCGTGAATGCAGTCTGCAAAAGCAGGTACATTCCCTTTGTTTCAATCATGCCGTAAAGCTGAACTTCTGTGATGTGGATTGAATGGAGCCCTAAATCTTAACCACTGGAGACTACTACTGTAGAACTACAAACATCTGACCTGGTTGATGACTACTGAATATTGACATCGGTATGATTGACACAACGCATAAGACTCATTCTTTGTTTTTGCCGTTTGTCCACTTTTTACCTGTTTTGTACAGCAGTTTATTTTGAAACTAAGTTTACTATTTTTTTTCATCTTTATAAATAATTGCGTCAAACTAAGGCTTGTCCTATGTAAGTGGTACAGTGCATTCGGGAAAGTATTCAGACCCCTTGACTTTTTCCAAATGTTACATTACAGCCTTGTTCTAAAATTGATGAAATACATGTTTTTCCTCAATCTACACACACTACCTCATGACAAAGCGAAAACAGGTTTAGACATTTTTGCAAATTCATTAAATAAAAAACAAATACCCTATTTACAAGTATTCAGACATTTGCTATGAGACTCAAATTTAGCTCACGTGCATCCTGTTTCCATTGATCATCCTTGAGATGTTTCTACAACTTAGTCCATCTGTGGTAAATTCAATTGATTGGACATGATTTGGAAAGGCACATACCTGTCTAAGGTCCTACAGCTGACAGTGCACGTCAGAGCAAAAACCAAGCCATGAGGTCAAAGGAATTGTCCGTAGAGCTCCGAGACAGGATTGTGTCGAGGCACAGATCTGGGGAAGGGTACCAAAAGATTTCTGCAGCATTGAAGGTCCCGAAGAACACAGTGGCCTCCATCATAAATGGAAGAAGTTTGGAACCACCAAAACTCTTCCTAGAGCTGGCTGCCCAGCAATCATCACATCTGGAGGAAACCTGGCACCATCCCTACAGTGAAGCATGGTGGTGGCAGCATTATGCTGTGGGGATGTTTTTCAGTGGCAGGGACTGGGAGACTAGTCAGGATAGAAGGAAAGATGAACGGAGCAAAGTACAGAGATATCCTTGATGAAAAACCTGCTCCAGAGCGCTCAGGACATCAGACTGGGACAAAGGTTCACCTTCCAACAGGACAACAACCCTTAGGACACAGCCAAGACAATGCAGGAGTGGCTTAGGGACAAGTCTCTGAATGTCCGTGGCCCAGCCAGAGCCCGGACTTGAACCAGATCAAACATCTCTGGAGAGACCTGAAAATAGCTGTGCAGCGATGCTCCCCATCCAACCTGACAGAGCTTGAGGACCTGCAGAGAATGGGAGAAATTCCCCAAATACAGATGTGCCAAGCTTGTAGCGTCACACCCAAGAAGACTCTAGGCTTTAATCGCTGCCAAAGGTGCTTCAACAAAGTACTGACTAAAGGGTCTGAATATTTATGTAAATGTGATACTTTGCTAAAATCGCAAAAACAGGGATTTTAGACTTCTCATTATGGGGTATTGTGTGTAGATTGGGGGGTGGGGGGACAATTTTAGAATAAGGCTGTAATGTAACAAAGTGTGGAAAAAGTCAAGGGGTCTGAATACTTTCCAAATGCTCTGTAGATGGTGATAGTATCGTATATAAGTGTGGAAGATGTGTAAATAGTTGAAGTTCTATATTATTTTTCTAGACTACCTAAGAGTAGTATACCTGAGGGTTGATTCTGCAGGAGTCGGACTCTACCACAGCACTCCCCAGACTAGATCTGCAGTGTTACTTGTGGCAGACAGCAGTAGTCCAATTTTATTCGTTGATACAGCTATATACAGTATCTATAGTAGAAGTCTTGACTAAATGTACCCCAAATCCTCCCTCTGGAAAAACATGTTTCTATGCGAGCCAGTAATGGTGTGCAACAATGGTGACCGTCCTTTCCTAAATTCAGTAAGGGACTATGAACCAAACGCACGCCAAATACAGAAAATGGCTTTTTCTGTACAATGAAGTTGTACAAAATGTCCTGCTTGTTACAGATCTTGGCATCTGTCATGTTGATAACAAAGCAGTGTCTTTGTTATGATACATAGTGGAAGCAGAGCACTGTGGGTAGATCAGAGCTAACTGGGCAATGTTCTGTAAACTGCAACACTTATGACTGTTTATTTTGTTTCATTTTCCTTTTTCAAATGTAATTGGCAAATGTTAAATGACCCTCTTTCTGCTCTGAAAACACTTTGTTTGGCAAAACATGAATAAACCAAAAGACAACAAATTGGTCAGTGTGCTAATCATTCTGCTTCATACACTGCTGCCTCATGTAGAAAATAGATTTAGCCTACTTCCATGGCTGTGTTTATACAGGCAGCCCAATTCTGATCTTTTTTTCACTAATTGGTCTTTTGAGAGATTGGACGTGATTGGTCAAAAGACCAATTAGTGGGAAAAAAGATCCGAAATGGACTGCCTGTGTATGCACCATCATAGTGGGATACCAAACGAGAGATTTAAATGAATGTAAAGTGTACAGCATGAAGTGATGAAGTGCACTAAAACACATTTAATAGGACATCTCCCATTGACAGATGTGAAACAGATACTGAACAACAGTACAAATAGATAGAAATAGAACAAACATGACATGCAAGTTAATAGTATGAAGGATCAGATTTCATTCAGCCTAACTTACAGATGACAACATCCCAATACCTTTACACTCTAAGCCTGATAAAACTGGGGAGCTGCTTTCCATTTTCCAGGGTAAAATACATATTTACAGGATATAAATATATTATAATGGTAGTCATGAGGATACTGTCCAAAACAATAAATAGAACAATTATGATTGTCGGATCCTAATCAGTTTACTCTTATTTGGTTCAAACCAAACTCCCAGCAATCCACATACTTGTGATTGGAGACTTCTCTTCCTGGATTCCCCCACAGGTGAAGGGACAGTAGGTGCACGATCAGCAGCAGGCTCCAGGTTCCATATCCACAAAGCGTCTCACAGTAGGAGTGCTGATCTAGGATCTGTCCATACAATCTTATCTCTAAAAGGGCAAAACTGATCCAAGCTCAGCACTCCTACTCACAGAGCTTTGTGGATATGGGCGCAGGTCACAAGGCTACTCCTGTACGTGGTTGTCCGTCAGGAGCGGAGCAGCACAATTGTTCACATGGGGATCTGGGAGAACCACCTGGAAATAGAGAACACGCAGAAGTACAGTGTAAATACACTACTACCAGTGAGACACAGGGAACCTGGTACATGTACATGGATTTACCATCATTTTGTGACAGTTTTAGTGGCAATAAAGAAGACTGGGCTCACCTCTCTGGGTTTATATGGGCCTAGTTTGAAACGACAGCAGACTATGTCGAAACAGAAGCCAACAAATCCATGGATCATGCCTGTGGGAGAGAGAAGATCAATGAAGATGTTCAGGGTGCATTTCTCTAACGTGGCACAGTATCAGGCTGGCAAAGCAACTGTGGAATGATTTGTGAGACATGAACAATATGAGGTCTGCCCATAACACTGGGTGGTAAGAGTGAGTGTTGTCTGGACCTGTGGTAGAGAAGATGCCCCCGATGATGCCACAGAGTCGTACCAGGAACTGCCAGAGGGGCATGTGCTGCTCACTGACCGTCACCATCAGAGAGCTGGTGTCGTACTTCATAAAGATCCCAGACACACCGTGGCTGCCCGCGGCATGGTTGATCACCCGCTCCTAGACCAGACAGTGGGTAGGTAGAGTGGGGTGGGGGTTAATCTCTCCTTTACACACACACACACACACACACACACACACACTAGAGGTCGACCAATTATGATTTTTTTTCAACGCCGATACCAATTATTGGAGGACCAGAAAAAGCAGATACCGGTTAATCGGACTATTTTTATGTATATATTTGTAATAATGACAATTACAACAATACTGAATGAACACTTATATTTAAACTTAATATAATACATAAATACAAGCAATTTAGTCTCAAATAAATAATGAAACATGTTCAATTTGGTTTAAACAATGCAAAAACACAGTGTTGGAGAAGAAAGTAAAAGTGTAATATGTACCATGTAAAGAAGCTAACGTTTAAGTTCCTTGCTCAGAACATGAGAACATATGAAAGCTGGTAGTTCCTTTTAACATGAGTCTTCAATATTCCCAGGTAAGAAGTTTTAGGTTGTAGTTATTATAGGAATTATAGGACTATTTCGCTCTATACCATTTGTATTTCATATACCTTTGACTTTTGGATGTTCTTATAGGCACTATTGTATAGTTAGCCTAATCTCGAGAGTTGATAGGCTTGAAGTCATAAACAGCGCTGTGCTTCAAGCATCGCTAAGAGCTGCTGACAAACGCACTAAAGTGCTTTTTGAATTAATGCTTACGAGCCTGCTGCTGCCTACCACCGCTCAGTCAGACTGCTCTATAAAATCATAGACTTAATTATAATATAATAAAACACACAGAAATACAAGCCTTAGGTCATTAATATAGTCAAATCTGGAAACTATCATTTCGAAAACAAAACTTTTATTCTTCAGTGAAATACGGAACCGTTCTGTATTTTATCGAACGGGTGGCAACCCTAAGTCTAAATATTGCTGTGACATTGCACAACGTTCAATGTTATGCATAATTATGTACAATTCTGGCAAATTAATTATGGTCAATGTTAGGAAGAAATGGTTCACAGTTCACAACGAGCCAGGCAGCCCAAACTGTGTGTATACACCGACGCTGCTTCCACTGAACGCAAGAGAAGTGACACAATTTCCCTAGTTAATATTGCCTGCTAACATGAATTTATTTGAACTAAATATGCAGGTTTAAAAAAAAGATAGTTGTGTATTGATTTTAAGAAAAGCATTGATGTTTATGGTTAGGTACATTGGTGCAACGATTGTGCTTTTTTCACAAATGTACTTTTGTTAAATCACCCGTTTGGCGAAGTAGGGTGTGATACAAGCTAGTTAAAACTAGTAATATCATCAACCAGGTGTAGTTAACTAGTGATTATGTTAAGATTGATTGTTTTTTTATAAGATAAGTCTAATGCTAGCTGGCAATTTACCTTGGCTCCTTGCAGCCTCAAGGTCCTTTTGATGCTGCACTCGTGTAACAGGTGGTTAGCTTGCCACGCAGTCTCCTCGTGGATTGCATTGTAATCGCCGTCCAAAAATGCAGATTACCGATTGTTTTGAAATCGGCCCTAATTAAAATCGACCATGCCGATTAATCCGTCGCCCGTGCCGATTAATCCGTCGACCTCTAACACACACACACACACCTTTCTAGCATCTAGCCTTTGTGTGTTTGTAAGAGAGAAATCTATGACTGTCTCAGGTTGTGATGTGGTGTCATACAGCAGAGCTAGAAGTAACTTCTGGCAGCCAGCAGAGGGAGCTGAATGGATGGATGGATGGATGGATGGATGAGGAGACTGATCCATCATCTGAACCCACTGCAGCATCCTCCATCATGGTCAACATCAAATAGAATTCCTTTCCCCCTGATGGTTAATATGAGGATTTGGGGAAGGCAGGCTGATACTAGATCTGTGCCTAAATCAGGACTTACCCACTCTGTCACAGAGAACTGGTGATTTGGGGAAGGCAGGCTGATACTAGATCTGTGCCTAAATCAGGACTTACCCTCTCCGTCACAGAGAACTGGTGTGTGTCTGCCGACACCTTGGACGTGTGCAGTTTGGTGGGAACCACTGTAATGAAATACTGGAACATCTCATTATCTGCAACAACAAGACAAAGAGCAAAGCCTTTAAACCCATCCATCTAGTGACAGACTACACAGAAACGTGAAATAGGGGGCTTCAGTTCTTTCCCCTGGAGAAACTAGGCTGCTTTGAACGGCAAGTGAATGAAAGCAAGACTGCAGTGAATCCACTTCAAATGGATACAAATAGCTACATTTTCTCCCTGCAAACTCATGACGCCATGCTGTGCAGAATAGGCTGGAAGTGTGGATCAGAGCTCATGTACATAATCAGCCTACACACAGTCTAGAGTTTTGACAGTGTGGCTTATTCACAACACAATATTGTTGCTACAAAGTACCTCAATATACAGTCACTTACAGCTCTACCATTCTGTAGTCATAGCTACACATTGAGTAACAGTTGAATGAGGTTTGATAAGAACATATTAATGTGTTTACTTCCTGGTCTCGGTGAGGAGGATCAGTAACTTACGGTTGCTGGTGATTTTCTCTGTCCCGTCCAGAGGGTTGATGATGCCGGGAATCTCTTCTCCGAAAGACAAATGGTCTATCCGATGGGAGAAGTTGTACGCTGCAATGCATTGATGAAACCCAGCTCACATTCAGTCAGGTGAAATAGGACAGTGAAAACCTCTATTTGGGAGTGAATCATTCTGAGAAAATAGTTATTTGGCACTGCATTAGAATACATACTGCTCTTATCTATCACTTGAAACATGGAAATACAGATTAAATGTAAGCAACCAGAGAACAGTACTAATGTTGTCCTTGTCAAAAACAAATAACTTATGCAAATGAGTGTCACCCTTTCCTGGTCAGGCTGGCAGAGAACTTACTGTCATGGCTTACAAAAGCTGCTATATGAGCATGGCCACGAGGATGATGAATAGGCCTGAAAAAGACAGAGGGTTAGAAGCGTGAGGAGTATTTTCATCAAAAATAAATATACTGTGCTCTATAGGATGAGTGCCCTTTTTCCCCATCAGACATATAGACTCATAAATCATTCGCAGCATTAATTTGTGGAGCTTGGAAGCTTCTAACGTATGAGATAAACTCCATGAGCCTCTGAGTCTTTGGCTGTATTACATAGCTTTCCCCCATTACACCCATAAAGAATGATTTACATTCAAAATGCACTATTAAAAAAAAAGAAGGTTGTTCTTGCCCTGAATGCTGATTGGTTGAAAGCCGTGGTATATCAGACTGTATTACATGGTTATGACAAAACATGACTATTTACTGGTCTAATTACGTTGGTAACCAATTTATAATAGCAATAAGGCACTCCAGGGGTTTGTGGTATATGGCCAATATACCACGGCTAAGGGCTGTATCCAAAGCACTCTGTGTTGCGTCGTGCCTAAGAACGGCCATTAACCATGGTATATTGGCCATACACCACAGCCCCTCAGGCATGATTGCTTAATTATAAACAGGGTGGTTTGAGCCCTGAATTCTCATTGGCTGAAGGCCATGGTATATCAGACCATATACCATGGGTATGACAAAACATTTAGTTTCACTGCCCTAATTATGTTGGTAACCAGTTTCTAATAGCAATAATGCTCCTCGGGGTTTGTGATATATGGCCAATATACCACGGCTAAGTGCTGTGTCCAGGCACTCCACGTTGCGTTGTGTATAAGAACAGCCCTTAGCCGTGGAATATTGGCCATGTACCACACCTCCTCGGGCCTCGTTGCTTAAATATATCGTGCTTATAGGAAAGTGTATCGGTATCTTACTTTCCCACTGTGATGTGGAAGTTCCCAGCCACTTTGTTGACGTAGACGTGCCCATGTATCCTACAGGCACTTAAGGGCTCTGAGGCGGTGCCCTCTCTGAAGACACACACACACTTACTATTACCTTTGTAGGAAAACATATCTGTACTTAATGCATTTTCCCAACACCTCAGCAGTGATGAATTTTGCATTTGAGAGCCATACCAACTATTAACCTTGGGGGGGCAAGACGGGCCTACTAACCTTGGGGGGGGGGCAAGGCGGGCTTACTAACCTTGGGGGGAACAAGGCGGGCCTACTAACCTTGGGGGGACAAGGCGGGCCTACTAACCTTGGGGGGGGACAAGGCGGGCCTACTAACCTTGGGGGGGACAAGGCGGGCCTACTAACCTTGGGGGGGACAAGGCGGGCCTACTAACCTTGGGGGGGCCAAGGCGGGCCTACTAACCTTGGGGGGGACAGGGCGGGCCTACTAACCTTGGGGGGGACAGGGCGGGCCTACTAACCTTGGGGGGACAGGGCGGGCCTACTAACCTTGGGGGGGACAGGGCGGGCCTACTAACCTTGGGGGCCAAGGCGGGCCTACTAACCTTGGGGGGGCCAAGGCGGGCCTACTAACCTTGGGGGGGGCCAAGGCGGGCCTACTAACCTTGGGGGGGACAAGGCGGGCCTACTAACCTTGGGGGACAAGGCGGGCCTACTAACCTTGGGGGGGGGGGGGGCAAGGCGGGCCTACTAACCTTGGGGGAGGCAAGGCGGGCCTACTAACCTTGGGGGGGGGGCAAGGCGGGCCATACTAACCTGGGGGGGCAAGGCGGGCCATACTAACCTTGGGGGGCAAGGCGGGCCTACTAACCTTAGGGGGGCAAGGCGGGCCTACTAACCTTGGGGGGGCAAGGCGGGCCTACTAACCTTGGGGGGGGGCAAGGCGGGCCTACTAACCTTGGGGGGGCAAGGCGGGCCTACTAACCTTGGGGGGGGAGGGGCAAGGCGGGCCTACTAACCTTGGGGGAGGGGCAAGGCGGGCCTACTAACCTGGGGGGGGGGGGGGGGGGCAAGGCGGGCCTACTAACCTTGGGGAGGGCAAGGCGGGCCTACTAACCTTGGGGAGGGCAAGGCGGGCCTACTAACCTAGGGGGCAAGGCGGGACTACTAACCTAGGGGGCAAGGCGGGACTACTAACCTAGGGGGCAAGGCGGGACTACTAACCTAGGGGGCAAGGCGGGTCTACTAACCTAGGGGGCAAAGGCGGGACTACTAACCTAGGGGGCAAGGCCGTAGGGGCTCCCTTTAGAACACTCTTGTACAAGACCTCCTGTAGAGAATGCTCCTCTCTCAGCCTGTTCTGTATCAACAAAAGGGTCCTAAGGAGAGTTGGGAGAGGGAGAAACAGGTTACCTACTCATTTCATACAGGAAGGATGACAAAATAGTTTTTTTCTTTTGGAATGTGGTTGAGTGAGATTTTCCGACTATTAACGAAGTGCTTAAAGGGCTAATCTACAATTACTACCTATTTATTTTTACTTTTAAATTCATGATATATAGCCATTGATTATTTAAGAATAAAACATTATAAATGTCTCATGAGCTTAGTTTAACTGTCTAACCCAATCAGAATCTAAAATAGAAGCTTGTTTTACTATTTTGTTAGTAATTAATTTACTTGTAAACAAACACTGTATAGGCTCAACAACAAAAAAGAACAACTATCATTCTGATATCATGGATGGTCAGTCCTTGGATCCATAACTCTGTCTGTGAATTTGAGAGTGGTTACATTTCTACCCCAACCTCAGCTGTTCACCTACAAAGTGGTGGGGTGATATTTCAACAGTGACATGCACACGTACTAACTGAGTAAACTGCTTACCTGTGCCACAGTTTTTGCTGCGGGGTCAGCTCAAAAATCACCTGAACATTTATACACAGGGAAGAAAATAGATCAGGGTTTAGGATCACCAAAGTCTATTTGTATGTAATTTGATGCTCAGTGATCTACTCACAGGCTCATACCGAATTCCATTTGATGTTATCATAGTCTCTGCCAGGTCCAGAATGTCTGCACCCACATCTGAAACAGCACACCAACTCAATCTTTAGCTCCAGGGGGTTGTGGGGAAAATTACAGTACATCATAACACATTAATTATGCCCAAAATATGAAGGCCTACATTTCATGAATGATTCCAATAAATAATGTGTGATAAGTTGAACACTTACGTTGGCATTTCATGGCAACTGTAATATCTATGTTTATTCTCAATTTACTGTAAATGAAGAAAAAGTATTGTCAGATTCCAAGATAATGTATTGGCAGTAAAACAAAGTTCAATCTTATATAAGAGCTTATCATGATGAAACAGAATCAACAGTTCTATGTACCTTGAAAAATCTTTATCCACTTCGTATTCATACTTCATCCAGGTGTCCCGATACACAAAGAACTCAAAGAAGGCCAGCAGTGCCATGGCAGTAAATGCTATCAGGGACACTATGGATGGGCGAGAGAAGAACATTAGCGACATCATCCAAAGTTGAGGCTACTGAATCAGTATTCTGACATATGTGAGCAGTATTGAGAGTGAAATCTCACCTGTCCCCCCTGTGGCTGTGGTCTCGACATAGCTCTCTGGGACCTTGGGGAAGGCATCCAGCTCCTTAACCAGACTCAGGGCTTTCTTCCTGTACAGACGCCTCATCTTCAGGACCACTCTCCACGTCCTCCCTTCATACACCTAACCTGGGAAAGTGAAATCATACAGAATAGTCCATTATGTTTTTTTCTCTAATCTGTGTAATATAGGAATAAAACAATATGCAGGTTACCACCATCATCACTACACACATCGGTCATACCTGGCTAGGCTTGATTGGCAATGTCACTGACACCACATTCTTCCAATCAACTAACTATGTCATTTTTTTTTCAAATGAGTTACTACCCACATGTAGTGCTGAGCGATTAACCAAAATGGTGGTTATTTTTCAGTTTTTAAATGACTAATTCCTTATTTTTTCTGTGAGCTCAATGTGCACATTGCAGTTTCTCTAGCGAGAAATCAGTTCCAGCCTGAACTGTGCGTTGTAGTGGAGAGTTGTAGTTTCCAACAGGCCAATATTTTAGCACATAAAACATGGTAATTAACTACAATGAGCCATAATCCATTTCGCATCTACTTGTCAGGTCAATTTTTCTTTTTACACCTGCTGAAGGAGAGACAGGAACGCATGACCATTTAAAACAATATATATATATATTAACCTTCATTTAACCAGGTAGGCTAGTTGAGAACAAGTTCTCATTTACAACTGTGACCTGGCCAAGATAAAGCAAAGCAGTGCGACACAAACAACAGAGTTACACATGGAATAAACAAGCATACAGTCAATAACACAATATAAAAAAATTAAGTCTTTATACAGTGTGTGCAAATGGCGTGAGGAGGTAAGGCAATAAATAGGCCATAGTAGCGAAGTAATTGCAATTTGGCAAATTAACACTAGAGTGATAGATGTGCAGATGATGATGTGCAATTACAAACACTGGAGTGCAAAATAGCAGAAAAGTCAATAAAAAACTATTTGGGGTTGCGGTAGGTAGGTGGGTGGTATATGGGGCTTTGGTGACAAAACGGATGACACTGTGATAGACTACATCCAGTTTGCTGAGTAGAGTGTTGGAGGCTATTTTGTAAATGACATCGCCAAAGTCGAGGATTTGTAGGATAGTCAGTTTTACGAGAGTATGTTTGGCAGCGTGAGTGAAGGAGGCTTTGTTGCAAAATAGGAAGCCGATTCCAGATTTTATTTTGGATTGGAGATGTTTAATATGAGTCCGGAAGGAGAGTTTACAGTCTAGCCAGACACCTATGGATTTGTAGTTGTCCACAAATTCTAAGTCAGAACCGTCCAGAATAGTGATGCTAGTTGGGCGGGTGCGGGCAGCGTATGGTTGAAAAGCATGCATTTAGTTTTACTAGCGTTTAAGAGCAGTTGGAGGCCACGGAAGGAGTGTTTGTTGTATGGCATTGAAGCTCATTTGGAAGTTTGTTAACACAGTGTCCAAAGACGGGCCAGATGTATACAGAATGGTGTCGTCTGCGTAGAGGTGGATCAGGGAATCACCCGCAGCAAGAGCGACATCGTTGATATATACAGAGAAAAGAGTCCGCCTGAGAATTGAACCCTGTGGTACACCCATAGACTGCCAGAGGTCCGGACAACAGGCCCTCCGATTTGACACTGAACTCTGAGAAGTAGTTGGTGAACCAGGGGATGCAGTCATTTGAGAAACCACGGCTGTTGAGTCTGCGGATAAGAATACGGTGATTGACAGAGACGAAAGCCCAGGTCGACGAAGACGGCTGCACAGTACTGTCTTTTATCGATGGCGGTTATGATATCGTTTAGTACCTTGAGCGTGGCTGAGGTGCACCCGTGACCAGCTCGGAAACTGGATTGAACAGCGGAGAAGGTACCATGAGGGGATATAGAGTACCACGGTGAGAGTCATAAAACCTCGTGGCCAAACAAGAAAATGGTTCAAATCATTTCCCCAGTATTCACGTTTCCCATAGGGGTCTTTAGAAACGCTTAAAATAATGGCTGTGTTTCGTGTAGGCTTAGCCTTGCGTGACGTTTTGTTAACCGTGTAAATCTTTCTAGGACAAGGTCACTTTTGATGGCTAGGTTTTATGGGTATTATGACACCTCTATTGAGAGCAGCTCGTTTCTTGGCCAGGTAGCTCTAGCTGAAAATACATGATCTCAGTGATTGATAGTTGGTATTCAGTAGTCATAAAAGTATGCCTTATTTACTTTGAAGAACTACAAAATAGTGATTTTGTCAGACAGCATAGGCAGCAGCTCTATAGGATGAGATGTGACAAATAAATGTATGTGACAAATAAAATTTGATTTGATTTGATTTGATGACTTGGAATGAAATAATAAAGTCATCAAATAAGAAAACATGATATAAACAACGGAAATAAATGAATGTCAATATGATGGTTAATACAAGATAGCAGTCACCACCATCATAGTACATTTATTGGTTTATTCTATGTTATTACTGCATTTAACCCAAATTCGAAACCAAAATCTGGGATTATTTTTTAATAATGAACCGAAATCGAACCGACGTCAAAAAGCATTAATCGCTCAGCACTACCGGCACGAGGAAGTCCTCATCAGTATAATTTTAGCTAGAAAGCAACGGGGGGTTGGGGCACCAAGCCCAATATACATTCGTGTCCGTGGGCACTGGGCAATAACGTTATCTATGCAAAACAACTGAAATAGCCCACCAACGTCAATAGGATATATAGTGTTTCCTTCAATGGCTAGTGATAGTAAACATCGTACAGCCACACAACACCAGCATCACCAACGTAAACTACAACAAGTTAGCAAAGATGCTCATGGCTGTCTGAGAACCATTCATTCATAATTGTCTCTTCTTACCTCGGTTTCATGCGTCTATACTCCGGTAAATTGATTGCAAAGCAGGTATCAATTCATAACATTATAACGAGTGAAAAAAAGACGTTTGTTAGCTTCTAGCGTTCTTCACCGGGTGCTGTCTTGTTTTAGCAACACGACCACCCGCTAGGCGATATGAACTGTCAATGGTCATTTTCAATTAGCGCCACCTGTCGACGAGCTCGCGAATGGCTCTAAATGTGTTGTCATTTTACGCATTGTACACCAGATGGCGCTCGAGCCCGTGAAAATACTCTCACACCGCATTCTTTGTCTTCTTTCAAAGCTTGTTCCCTAAAATGTAGGACATTATTCCAAATGTTGCATCATTTTATTTAGTTCAAAACTATTTTGTATACAGGATGATAACTATTTGTATTCGCTTCACCATTTTAGACCTAGGTATATCATGTCTAGTATTTTGCTATTGCACAATAAATTCGTGTGGTAATGTTTTTACAACATACCTTTTACTTAAAACATACACATTAAGTATACATTGCAATTCCGTTTTCCATATTTTCATCCCTTATAATTGGCCTGCTCTGATTGCATGTTGGCACACACACTGCTTCTTCAACTGAAGTAACCCCAGCTGTTTAGACTTTATAATTAATTAAGAGGCATTGTTGGGCTCATGCACAGTTCACATCAGTAGGTTATGAGAATTTGGGCTAGGGTTAGCTAAAATTGTCCCTGACGCAACTATAAAATACCTAACCACAACCAGCCCTGCCATGAGAACAGTCTTGGTTTCCACTAATGCGATTCTGCTCAAATAGACCAATGCAGGCGACGTGTCCTGCCTGGCTGATGCTTATTCAGACACGCCGACTATGGTAACAACAGCTCATTAAAGCAGCGTGGCTCCCCACAGGGAGCTGTCATGAAACCTCAGGGAATGCCCCAGGCCATATCCACACCATCATGACTGATGGGCTTTGACCTTAACACCCTAAAATCAAGTTGTAGCAAGGCTATTTAAACATCCAAACTCAGTTACACTTACACATGTTAAAATCCGACAATTATTGGCATGTTTATGAAATATCAACTGCTAAATAGCATCATTGTCTCTCCTTAGGAGGGCTTCATAAATGGTTTTCTAGTATAAATACAGTATTAGGCACATGCCAAAGTCAGCAAATAACTGCATGTTTCCATAGGTGCAGTCACAGTGTCGCATGCCCTGCATGCATTAAGCCTACTTGACTATGCAGAGCTGCACAGATGGGTTTATGGGGGGGATGGGCACTGTCAGCTCACACAGATCAAACGGGTCGGCAGTCCTATTGCTATTCCCTGCCCACAAAGCACGTAGAGCACGTCACAAACGCTCGGTGAGAAATACCAGGCAGGGAGAGCATTTTGTTGTGTTGATCACGCTTCCTGTATTCTGAACCAGGCCATATGAGTCCAAACCATTGGCAGTGCTTTTCCTGCTGAGTGCAGCCTTGGGCACTTTGACCAAGTTGTGTCAGTTTGCATCATATCACTGTTGTTTATAGGTCAATGATCACTGTCGAGTTAAATAAAAAACAACTATTTACATCATTCACAATGTTATAAGTATAGGTGTTTGCTATTACACTGAGTAACCAGATGGAAATAAATTATTTGGAAATTGACGTCAGAGATAGGCTTGCCCCAATGGCTTGCCCATGCTTTCTTTCGCATATGATCGGGTTTCCCCTCGACTCTTTCCGCGTACCCAACCAAATCCCCGCCCCACTTTATTCCTGCGTTGTTTGGGGACAGTAGGAAGATGGCGGCGGCCCCGCTGTACTGTGTCTGCCGGCAGTCTTACGATGTGAGCCGGTTTATGATCGAATGCGACCTCTGTAACGACTGGTTTCATGGCAGGTATGGAGATGACACCTTCCTTGACACGTGCAATCGATTTAACCGACTAAACTAACAGCAGGTGCTTGGGAGTAAGCGAGGATTGTCATGCCGTTGTGACTGCTATTTGTGTGTAACGGGGTCTTCACTGGTCTCACTCTATTGACACCTCGATCGAGCTAAACTTTACAAAATAGTAAACCGAGCCGTTTTATTTCCATGATACATATTGTGAGTTAGTATTTTACTCTACTTATTGGGATATTAGTGTGTGTTGGAGGTGTGAACGTGATCTTAGCCGAAAGCAGTTTGTCAAAAGAAATTAGCCTAACGTTACTAGTTTGCTACCGTTAGCTAGCCAGCTAAGCTTGTGTATGACGAGTTGTCAATCTCAGTGATCAAAGCCAGCCCTTTAAACATTTGGTCTGTTGAAAGAAGCCTATAGGCTTCGCCTATCCAATTGAGTTGAGAACAAACTTGCCTGGTTATCGAGTAAAGGCGTGGGTTCTGATTTTAATCCTTTACTATTGAGTTGGGTAAATGAGTTGGGTTAATGCTAGTCTGCTTAATCAGCCTCTAATATACAATAATTGTGTGTTACAGCCTGATTAATCAGACTATGTTGGTGCATGTGACAGCCTGACCTGACCCTGGACTTTCCTAGTTGAGAATTTAGGCCACGCGCTTTTGTGAATTCGATTGAAATGGAACATCAATCTCTTGCACATTGGTGGCATCACTTCACTAGCCAAGTGACCTCTTGCACGATCAACATTTTTAGGGGTGAACCACACAAATCCTACTGTTTGAGTGAGTGACCTCGTTTGTTAGTGGCCAAAAACCTAAGGTGAGAAAATGATTGTTGTTATGTGGGCTTTTGATTGACAGCTCGAGGTTGGGGTATTTAAATCCCCCTTTCATCGAAAATGGGCACATGTGTTATACCCCTAGTGGAAGAAAGGAGTATTGAGGAGAAAATTAAAGACAATTAATATGACTACAATAGCAGTTTGCGTGTGTGGAAATTGCAAAGCTATTGCGTTACACTCTGTAGACTGCCAAGAACTCAACGCCCAGAATGATGGGATGCCTGAGCCAGGGAACTCAGTCTGTCATGTGCCAAAAGAAGAGGAACAAACTTTGGCGCTTCCCCATTGACTAATAACACATGTACACACTGCTCTGCTCCAAAACCAGAGGGTTCTCTACCATTCTTTCCCATCAGGCTCGCCAGAAGGAAGTGGCATGCCTCTGGCTGTGGATGGTATGCAAACGTAGTGGAAAGCAGAGAAGCTGCCATGTCTGCACCGGAATCCCGGTGCCCGCTTGTCGGCACACCACCATACTTCCAAGTGAGCCGGGGTTGTGTCTAGCTGCCTGGCCGGGAGGGCATCTATTTTCTCTCACCAGTGACTGAACCCTGGATACACCAGTATGGCTTACGGCTCCCAAACGGAACTAGGCAGAGGAGCCAACCAGAGTGTGCTGTGTTTATAAGGTGTAGACTATGGACCAGGTAGGGGGCAGAAGACAGAATGCCCTGCTAGTTTCCTAATGGCCTAACACACTGTACACTACAGGCCTGTGCAGTAAAAGAGCCTCACATCCACTGAGCAGGCGTGTGCTGCGGATGCTTCTGCTGAGACTATGGAGATGGCACTCTGCTGAGACATTGCATTACGAACGACTACAAATCCCGTATGGCGTCAGTGGCTCACGATGCAGCCCACAGACATGCGTCTCTCTCCAGGCTGCAACTCCCAGTTCATGTCTTTTTCTGGTAGAGTGTGTGGTAGTGGTGAAACAGCAGAGACTGGATGGGACATGGGAATGATTGATGGTCGCTCCACAGAGGCAGCATCAATGTACCATCCAACATGTGCTACACTCTCAGCCAGGGGAAAAGACTGAAGAGAGATGGATGCTCTCCCCCTGTCCTCCTCCTGAATGTTGTGAGAGAATTTTAATTTGTGGGAGATCTTGTGTTTTTAGTGTGTGTGACAGACCTCAGATGATGGTTAGTGTCATGTTTACATTCATTAGTGGGACTCTGTGGGGTCTTGTCTCTGGGGTATGCTAATGACAGTACTCTCAGATTGATCAATGCTGATTAGGAGGTCAACAGCATCATGTATTGATTTCCAGTCGTTTAGAGTCGTGGTATATTAGTTGGTTCGCTTATGATGAAGCAAGGGTGAACTTGGCTTCAGACTTATTCTGCAGCTGATGGGGAGAAAGGACCAATGTTTTGATCTCTTGGAAATACAATGAGGAGTTGAAAGTAGATTTTAACTAAGGATAATCACACTTAGCTGATTGCATTCCTTTTATCACTCTGACAGAAACCCTCTGAAAAGTAGCATGGCAAGTTGCATCACTGCCTGATTGACATCTACTTTGCCTACATTTCATGCTTGAATATTAGAAGAGTCAGCTCTGCTGCACTAAGGACCAATCCAGTTTGTCAGCCAGTGTAGTGTTCTTTTAGCTAAATATGCAGGTTTAAAAATATATACTTCTGTGTATTGAATTTCAGGAAGGCATTGATGTTTATGTTTAGGTACACATTGGAGCAACGACAGTCCTTTTTTGCAAATGCGCACCACATCGATTATATGCAACGCAGGACACGCTAGATAAACTAGTAATAACTACATATGGTTGATGGTATAACTAGTGATTATGATTGTTTGATTGTTTTTTATAAGATACGTTTTTAATGCTAGCTAGCAACTTACCTTGGCTTACTACATTTGCGTAACAGGCAGGCTCCTCGTGGAGTGCAATGTAATCAGGTGGTTAGAGCTTTGGACTAGTTAACTGTAAGGTTGCAAGATTGAATCCCCGAGCTGACAAGGTAAAAATCTGTCGTTCTTCCCCTGAACAAGGCAGTTAACCCACCGTTCCTAGGCCGTCATTGAAAATAAGAATGTGTTCTTAACTTAAATAAAGATGAAATAAAGGTGTAAAATAAAGTTTGAAAAAAAAAACCCCGGCCAAACCGATTTCCGATTGTTATGAAAACTTGATATCGGCCCTAATTAATTGGCCATTCCGATTAATCGGTCAACCTCTAGTTGACCGATCTAGTGGGAGAGGCAGAGACTGAGGGTGTACTATGAAGGCCTAGGTGTGTGGCTTAGGTGTATGAGGCTCACTAAAAGACGTAGGCCTATGTTGAGAGCATGTGTGAGAAGACACAAACCCAGTCCCCCACCGCCTTAGAAGAAACGACTCAGCTCAAGGCAATGCAACCTGCACCATAAACAATGAAGTTGTTCCACTCCTTCCCCAGGGGACTGCAATGTCCCATAAACAACAAAGCAGCAATCCTCTTTTGTTTTCCAGCTGCCTACAGAGAAGTACTTCTACCCTAAGCTCTCTGTAGAAGCTTAGTGATGTGGGTTAATGGTGGAGAGACGTTGTTGTGGACGAAGGCCCTTCATCAGTGCATTGTACCCCATTGATATGATGGGTATCCTTTCCTTTTCTCAGTGAGGGTGCAAATGGTCTGATTTTTATGCCCACTTGGATCCAAGTCTTTGGAAAGGCAGGAGTCAGGTGCCCTTTGGGTCTAAATGAACCCAGGCAGGTGTGTTTAACTGCCCTCACCCCTCCCCATCTCCCATCCTCTCCCCCATTAGCCATTAGCTGTCTGCCAGTTCTCTAATATAGGCGGGTTGGAGCCCAATGCAGGGGGTTTATTAAGTGCTTAACGTAATGGCTGAGCCCTCCTACAACCCTTTGTGTGTCTCGGCTGATCATTGAGACACAATGAAGCCCTCACAGTACATAGACTAATGAATAACCCCAGTCACACAGGAAGGCGGGCAGCTCCACAACAGAGGATGTAGAGGGATAGGAGCTGATGGTGGTGGGAGAGTTGACAGCTCTCCTGATTCAGGACAGGATGTTTGACCCATAGAGATGGAGAACTCATCATGGATATAACCCATTTTAGCATGGACTTTGCCATTGAGAGCTTCCACCATTTTAAAGTAGTCAACCGGGTATGGATTCCTATGAGTTGGGTGCAATCAGCCAATGAAGAAGAAGAAAGCCTCAATGGTGCTGCCCACGCTGTTACAGATTCTTTAATGGCACAGATAAAAAGATGAGTCCTCAATCTATCTCTGTGGTTTGACCTCATGCTGCTAGGCTGGTGTCTGCCCACCATTGGCAGGGCGCTGGCATTGTTTCTGGGAGAGTGGTGAGACAGTGACAGACACACAGACCCATATTAGGCTTTATTTCCCCCAGGGCTGATGTCACTTGATTTAGTACTATACACTAAATACCAAAGTTTTGTCTTCCACACAGCTCTTAAATGAAGTCAGATGTATAGTTTTGTTGCCTTCGATGGGGCAGCCTCAGTAGTTTTTAAAGAGTGAGATTGATTTAGTTTGAGGAGTCGAGGATAAGTAGCTACACAAGTTGCATCATTAACACTCCCCAGCCCTCCAGTTTCCAAGTGACTCCCCCAACCCGTCATAGCTGCGCAAAGGAAGAAACCGCATCAGTCTGGTGGCACAGTGCCCTACTTCCCCCTCGTGCCGGCCCGCGCTGTGCTGGTGTTACACAAGATGACCAGGCAGAGTAGGTGTAGGAGGTCAGCTTGGCTCTGCTCAACACCACAGCCACACGCTCACTCTGTCGCGCTCGCTCTAGCATGTCCTAACCCGACAGACAGGCAGGAGAATTCATGTCAGGCCCGGGGTGACGTAATTGGCGCGGTGACTCATTCTAGTCTCCCCAGCAAGGCCATTGAGCAACCTCAGGACTCAGGAGCCAAGATTCCAGCCCACTGCTGCATTGTAGCTCATCTTGCCTGCTGACGTAGGAAGTGAGTGGAGGTGGACTGTGGAGGTGGACTGGAGTGTACAGGCCACTCTGTAGGGTTAGGATACTGAAGGAGTTTATAGCGTTGTATCTTCTGTAAATGTGGCCCTGAGTTTTTTCCGATGACCTGACCAGGAAAAATTCAGACTGCTGTGCCACTCGGGAGACCACTAAGGCACTGCTGGAGGCTTTACTATAGATCCGGGTTCAATCCTGGGCTGTATTGCAGCTGGCCCAGACCAGGAGACCCATGATACGGCGCACAATTGTCCGGGTTAGGGGAGGGTTTGGCCGGCCGGCCGGGATATCCTTGTCCCATCGCGCTCTAGCGATTCCTGTGGTGGGCCGGGCACATACACGCTGACACAGTCGCCAGTTGGACAGTGTTTCCTCTGACACATTGGTGCGGCTGGCTTCCGGGTTAAGCGAGCTGTGTGTCAAGAAGCAGTGCGGCTTGGCAGGGTCGTGTTTCGGAGGACTCATGGCTCTCGACGTTCAACCACTCCTGAGTCCGTACGGGAGTTGCAGCGATGGGACAAGACTGTAACTACCAATTGGATACCACAAAAAAGGGGTAAAAAGTACCCAAGAAATTTTATAATAAAAAAAATATATGACACTTATCCCTACCTAAAATCAGGCGTAGCCTGATAGCTGCTGTCTTATCAATATTCTGCTGAACAGCAACACCATTGCTAAGGAGACTTAACAAGCAACAACACACCACCAGAGAAAGTTCAAGTGTGACGCTGTTTCCTGCTGGCCTTTGTTTCCCTTTACAATTTCCTGCAATTTCCACTCTGATCAACGCTGATAGTGGCTTGTGAGAACTGTGTCCACTCCTAGACAGGCCCTCTGTGAAAATAGTATCATTATCTGCTATTGAAAGCACCTAGCCTCCAGGCTAACTCCAGGACCCTGAGGGAGGGAGCTGGAACTTTAATGACTGTCATTTACCACCCTAAGCAAGTCCACCAGTGTTTTCTGCTTTCACACTGAAAGGAATTCCACTTTTTCACTCCCAACTTCAGTGAGCAGGAACTCATTTAAATGTACCCACTGAAGACCAGTCACAGAGCAGGGAGATTTGAATGAGAGGAAGACTGCAGAGCAGGAAGAAGGTGGAATTGCGTAAAGTTCATAGAGTTGTTTGCCATCTTCATGAACTCTCAAGCCTCTTAAACTAGCTACTAGAGAAACTCAGTTTGTTTGTACTTTTACAAAAGAACAGATTGTCACTATGAACAAATAGTCCCTTTGTGTCTTCTGCTACATAATATCCATGTCAGAGCAGCAACAGATATTAGTCCACATCTGTTTCTTTATGCTCTTGTCAGCTGAAACTAAAGTTTAGCTCAGACGATTTATCTTTTTGTTTACTTGAGAAGAAGCTCTTTTTAAAAGTGCTGTCTTAGATTCCTCCCATATCCCAGTGACACAAATGTTGCCTGCTGTTTTTCTCCCCCTTTACATGCATCGGTGGGCATCCACGCATAATGGCAACACTCAGAGCCTATTCACAGGATTCTGTGTGTTATTCAGCGTTCTCTTATGGAACAGAGCGTTAGTATGCACCAGAGGAATGTGTGTGTTGCTGCCTGTGGTCTGGCTGTTGTGGGGCGGTCGGGGGTTTGGTGGTGTAGGGGTTTGAGTGACGTCGACACTGTTGCAGTTCTGTGTGATACTGAGAGAAACACATGGTTGAGCTAATGGGAAAGGTCTGGCCCAGAGTGGTCTAGAGGTTATTGTTAGGGCCCAGGGAAAATCTCCTTGCCCTAACTAACTAATTCCTTGTCCGAAGGCCACTGTCCCCCAGACAAGTAAAACAGATCGCCTCCCAACTTCAAGGTTGCTTGACTTTTCGTACCTTTTAAAAATGAGGGAGCAAAAGGTCACCTGAGGTCGTCTTCCAGTACACTACCCTGTAGTGTTTCTGGCTCTGTGTTTACCTCTAACCTCTCCCTGCTCCTCATATACAACACCACTCTGTAGTGTTTCTGGCTCTGTGTTTACCTCTAACCTCTCCCTGCTCCTCATATACAACACCACTCTGTAGTGTTTCTGGCTCTGTGTTTACCTCTAACCTCTCCCTGCTCCTCATATACAACACCACTCTGTAGTGTTTCTGGCTCTGTGTTTACCTCTAACCTCTCCCTGCTCCTCATATACAACACCACTCTGTAGTGTTTCTGGCTCTATGTTTACCTCTAACCTCTCTCTGCTCCTCATATACAACACCACTCTGTAGTGTTTCTGGCTCTGTGTTTACCTCTAACCTCTCTTTGGCCTCTCTCTGCTCCTCCTATACATCACTATCCACAAAAACACAGAGTCAGAACAGTGTGTCAGTTTAGCAAAACCATGATATCTTTTGTGTCTCGTAAGTCTCAAGTCTGGCCCAACAGATGACCCAGTGAGAGAAACTTGTACGTGACCCCTTTTCCCAAAGGCTTTAAATCATGTAAGTAGGAGTCACCCCCCCCCCAGACAAAGTCAAGTATTTCATGCAGTGGGCTTACTCCTTTTGTGTACAAAACTCTCTCAATCCCTCAAACTCTCCAGAGCTTGGGCCCTGAAACCATGGATGGAGATATCAGTGAGAGAGAGCCTGTTTCCACAACAGCTTCTCTGGTGTTATGAGTAAAACGAGTCCTATATCGACAACCTGAAAGGCGACTTGGCAAGGAAGAAGCCACCGCTCCAAAACCGCCATTAAAAAAGCCAGACTGTGGTTTGCAACTGCACATGGGGACAAAGATCGTACTTTTTGGAGAAATGTCCTCTGGTCTGATGAAACAAAAACAGAACTGTTTGGCCATAATGGCCATTTATGTTTGGAGGAAAAAGTGGGAGGCTTGCAACCCGAAGAACACCATCCCAACCGTGAAGCACGGTGGTGGCAGCATCATGTTGTGGGGGTGCTTTGCTGCAGGAGGGACGGGTGCACTTCACAAAATAGATGCCAACATGAGGCAGGAAAATTATGTGGATATATTGAAGCAACATCTCAAGATATCAGTTAGGAAGTTAAAGCTTGGTTGCAAATGGACAATTCCAAATGGACACTACTTCCAAAGTTTAGGCAAAATGGCTTAAGGACAACAACGTCAAGGTATTGGAGTGGCCATCACAAAGCCCTGACCTCAATCCTATAGAAAATTTGTGGGCAGAACTGAAAAAGCCTGCACAAGCAAAGAGGCCTACAAACCTGACTCAGTTACACCAGCTCTGTCAGGAGGAATGGGCCCAAATTCACCCAACTTATTGTGGGAAGCTTGTGGAAGGCTACCTGAAATGTTTGACCCAAGTGAAACAATTTATAGGCAAGGTTACCAAATACTAATTGAGTGTATGTAAACTTCTGACCCACTGGGAATGTGATGAAAAAAAATAAACGTTTAAATAAATAATTCTCTCTACTATTATTCTGACATTTCACATTCTTAAAATAAAGTGGTGATCCTAACTGACCTAAGACGGGGATTTATTTTACTAGGATTAAATGTCAGGAATTGTGAAACTGAGTTTGAATGTATTTAAGGTGTAAACTTCCGACTTCAATTGTGTATATACTGACAGTAATGTGATGTCTCCTGTCTCCCCACAGCTGTGTCCAGGTGGAGGAGCACCATGCGGTGGATATTGACGTTTACCACTGTCCTAACTGTGAACCCCAACACGGACCCTCCTTGAGTCAGTATTCCAGTCTGTTTCTGTGTCTGTCCATCCTGTCTTTTTCTCGGTCTTCTCTTCCTCAGTCGGTCTCTCTCCATCTCTTTTCTCTCCTATCTGTTTTACTACCATCTCTCTTTATCGCTGTCTCCCGCGCTGTCTCCCGCGCTCTCTCTCTTTATTGCTGTCTCCCGCGCTCTCTCTCTTTATTGCTGTCTCCCGCGCTCTCTCTTTATCTCTCTCTCCTGCACTCTCTCTCCCGCGCTCTCTCTCTCTTTATCTCTCTCTCCCGCACTCTCTCTCTCACTTTATCTCTCTCTCCCGCGCTCTCTCTCTCTTTATCTCTCTCTCCCGCGCTCTCTCTCTCTTTATCTCTCTCTCCCGCGCTCTCTCTCTCGCTTTATCTCTCTCTCCGCGCTCTCTCTCTCGATTTATCTCTCTCTCCCGCGCTCTCTCTCTCGCTTTATCTCTCTCTCCCGCGCTCTCTCTCTCGCTTTATCTCTCTCTCCCGCGCTCTCTCTCTCGCTTTATCTCTCTCTCCCGCGCTCTCTCTCTCGCTTTATCTCTCTCTCTCGCTTTATCTCTCTCTCGCTTTATCTCTCTCTCCCGCTCTCTCTCTCTCTCTCGCTTTATCTCTCTCTCTCCCGCTCTCTCTCTCTCTCTCGCTTTATCTCTCTCTCTCCCGCTCTCTCTCTCTCTCGCTTTATCTCTCTCTCTCCCGCTCTCTCTCTCTCTCGCTTTATCTCTCTCTCTCCCGCTCTCTCTCTCTCTCGCTTTATCTCTCTCTCTCCCGCTCTCTCTCTCTCTCGCTTTATCTCTCTCTCTCCCGCTCTCTCTCTCTCGCTTTATCTCTCTCTCTCCCGCTCTCTCTCTCTCGCTTTATCTCTCTCTCCCGCTCTCTCTCCCGCTCTCTCTCCCGCTCTCTCTCTCTCGCTTTATCTCTCTCTCCCGCTCTCTCTCCCGCTCTCTCTCCCGCTCTCTCTCCCGCTCTCTCTCTCTCGCTTTATCTCTCTCTCCCGCTCTCTCTCTCGCTTTATCTCTCTCTCCCGCTCTCTCTCTCTCCCGCTCTCTCTCTCTCCCGCTCTCTCTCTCTCCCGCTCTCTCTCTCTCTCGCTTTATCTCTCTCTCCCGCGCGCTCTCTCTCGCTTTATCTCTCTCTCCCGCTCTCTCTCCCGCTCTCTCTCCCGCTCTCTCTCCCGCTCTCTCTCCCGCTCTCTCTCCCGCTCTCTCTCTCTCGCTTTATCTCTCTCTCCCGCTCTCTCTCTCGCTTTATCTCTCTCTCCCGCTCTCTCTCTCTCCCGCTCTCTCTCTCTCCCGCTCTCTCTCTCTCTCGCTTTATCTCTCTCTCCCGCGCGCTCTCTCTCGCTTTATCTCTCTCTCCCGCGCTCTCTCTCTCGCTTTATCTCTCTCTCCCGCGCTCTCTCTCTCGCTTTATCTCTCTCTCCCGCGCTCTCTATTTGTTCCGTCCCCCGTGCCTGTTCACTCTTCCTCTTTTTCTCCATCCCTCCCCCTCTCTCTCCCTTCATGGCTGATGGACTGTCCCCAGGAGAGCAGCAGAGTCTCCAGTCTGATTTAGAGGAGCCTGACCCCTGAGAGCCTGGGGCCAGACATTAACAGGCTAATTGAATGGAGCTGTAATCTTTTGACTTAAATGGGTCCTAGCCCTCACCTTGGCCTCTGTGCTCGGGGTTGAACGGGGAAAATATATTATCAAGACTAATGACTATCCATAATTCACAAGGCTCTGTTGGTTTAAGGGAAGAAAATTGAATACAGTAATAATTTGTCTCCGGTCTGTCACTGGCTATAGTGATCGTTTTCGTGAAGGCTGTGGCTTTCTGTGAGTCTGATGTTCTGCGTTTCTCCTCTTGCAGTGAAAAAGCGCAACAACTGGCACAGGCATGACTACACCGAGCAGGACGATGGCACCAAGCCAGTGCAGGCTGGCACCTCTGTGTTTGTCAAGGAGCTCCAGAACAGGACGTTTGCCAGGTAGGAGCCCAGAACACCTACCACCGAGGACTCTATTGCCAAGCTAGACCCACTCTCACACCTGCACAGACAACGCACGTTTCCTCAGCAGTCGTGTTTCTATGAACAAGACTGTGATCTTTGTTTTTAGTCACAATACTTAACATGTATTATGTTCTTAATTTCTCTCATTGGGCATTTACATAGAGTTGAACATATCAACAGGAATTAGCCATTAACCATTGTCTGTGTGTGTGTGTTGCAGTGGGGATGAGATCCTGCAGTGGATGGCTGGGGAGCAGGTGACCCAGAGGTACCTGGAAAGCCACGGCTGGCAGTACCCCATCGCTGTGTCCAACATAGAGGGACTGGGACTCAGGCTGCCTCAAGCATCCTTTTCTGTCAAAGATGTGGAGCAAGTTGTCGGTAAGGACATAGAGAGAGAGTGTACATGTGTGTGTGTGTGTGTGTGTGTGTGTGTGTGTGTGTGTGTGTGTGTGTGGGGGGGGGGGGGGGGGGACATGCTCAAGCACCCTGGGCTTTTCTGTCTAAGTAACTAAGTGGGGTAGTAGGGCAGACATTTAGCATGTAGCACAACTAAGACTGATAACCAACCCATCCACTGCCTGTCTACTGCACGGGATGCCTATTTGATAGGACATATGTGACCTGCACCTATTGTTTTGAAATAGAATATAATTAAAAGCTAATGAATGCATTCTCTGTCAGATAATGAGCGCCTAACGTTGTGCGGACGCCATCTGTCCATCAAACAAGTTGCCAGGTTCAGAGGGTATTTAGCCCCTTTATCAATCATCTCCCAAAGGCTGAATAAGCCCTACAGGAGGGGAGGGCAGGTCTTCCTCAGCCCCCAACAGGACCACCTCTGCTCTCTATAGAATAGAAAGGCCTGGTACCACAAGGCTCCTATTACAAGCCCATTACTAACCCACAGCTATCTGGACCGACTGGATGCCCAACGCAACCCAAAGCTGCTTGTGTTTTATCATGGAAGTTCATATTCCACCCTCTGCCATGCTCTGTTGAGCATTAAGCTGCTTGTGTTTTATCATGGAAGTTCATATTCCACCCTCTGCCATGCTCCGTTGAGCATTAAGCTGCTTGTGTTTTATCATGGAAGTTCATATTCCACCCTCTGCCATGCTCTGTTGAGCATTAAGCTGCTTGTGTTTTATCATGGAAGTTCATATTCCACCCTCTGCCATGCTCTGTTGAGCATTAAGCTGCTTGTGTTTTATCATGGAAGTTCATATTCCACCCTCTGCCATGCTCTGTTGAGCATTAAGCTGCTTGTGTTTTATCATGGAAGTTCATATTCCACCCTCTGCCATGCTCTGTTGAGCATTAAGCTGCTTGTGTTTTATCATGGAAGTTCATATTCCACCCTCTGCCATGCTCTGTTGAGCATTAAGCTGCTTGTGTTTTATCATGGAAGTTCATATTCCACCCTCTGCCATGCTCTGTTGAGCATTAAGCTGCTTGTGTTTTATCATGGAAGTCCATATTCCACCCTCTGCCATGCTCTGTTGAGCATTAAGCTGCTTGTGTTTTATCATGGAAGTTCATATTCCACCCTCTGCCATGCTCTGTTGAGCATTAAGCTGCTCTGATAGGAAGCAGCACAGGTGTTGTGACTGGGTGGAGACAGAACACAAGCAGGATCAGGTTACCTACCTCCTTACAGATGGGACACAAGGGGGGACAGGCCTGGAACCTGCTGTCTCCTGGGGTTACCCAAGCCTAGACTATGGTCGGACAGCTTAGGATAAACCTCCTGGCATTTGGCACCTCCCAGTACTTAATGTTGTTCCTCCTTGTTGGGGGTAGGTGAAGTTTTCAGTCTAAATATCATGTGAAAGGTTGGTGTCTGGAAGGACCCTACAGGGTCTAGCTGGAGTGAATGCCAGGTGTCGGTGCATTGCGTAAAACACAGGAATAGTTTGACCATGTGCTACCAGCCAATATAAAGGTGTAGTGTGGAGTATTTACTATGGTCCGTTTTGGGCTTGTTGGCTGGTACTGACAGAACGAACACACTCTGTTCTGCTCTCTCTGTTTGGCTAGCTACCCTAACTCCAGCTGTTCAATGTCATCAGACGCTGTCCAGCTGGACCCGCTGTGTGTGTGGTGTGTAGGGGGTTGGGGAACATTAGGGGTGTGTGGGTTGGTGGTGGGAGGATCACACACAAGCACCAGCTGTCCTGTCCCCACACTGCCGACAGGCCCCCGTTTCCGGCCCTCTCTCCCCGGCTTTCACTGTGTCGTTTGATTCACTGCCTCCCAGCTGTGTGTGTGAGTGCTGGTGGGTTTTTACCCTCACACCCATTAAAGACAGTGGCCCCTTCCCCAATCTCCACCTCTGGGACTCATATGGACTGGACAGATTGTCTGGCCCTCACCCCCCGCCCCCCACTCCATCCACTCCTATGGTGTATTGGCTGTGCCGGTCTCTCCCTTAGGAGTTGTACAGAGACATGGAAATGCCGGAGAGCTTCAGAGTTCAGATCCCCTCGCCCACTGACTCCCATTTAAAATGCTTATCCCTGTTGTCTGTCACTTGAGTAGGAATGGTCCTTTCTCCTTAACCAGATGTAGTATATCTGGCTGAATGGTGCAACTGTTAGACTGTAGACACAAAATGATGATGATGATTCCATGAGCAGACTGATACCACGTTTTGCTGTCTGCTCCACTATATGACGGCTTGGTCATCATTCGCTTGTCGTCCACAGGCGGTGACAAAGTCATTGACGTCATCGACGTGGCCAGGCAAGCAGACAGCAAGATGAAGCTGAAAGAGTTCATTAAGTATTACTACAAGCCTCATCGGCCCAAGGTGCTCAACGTTATCAGCCTGGAGTTCTCTGATACCAGGTAAGCTGTAATTTGGTCCTACTTCTAATAATCCATTGCCGACTCTCTCTCCATTCAAATGGATACATTTTAAATGAATGCTATTTACAAGACACGCAAACAGAAACCAAGAGCATCCACAGACTGCTGTCAAGTTCTTCATGATTCACAAGAGACAAACAAGAATGAACACAAACATTCAACAATACATTATGTACAGCTCATGACAAAAGTGATCAAACTGCTTATTATCAATGATCTCATTATTTAGTCAATTTCAGCACTTTTTACTGTGATTTTTGACCCTCTTAAGTAGCCATTACCCCTCTTACCGCTCACTCTCTCCCCCCCAGGATGGCAGATCAGGTGGTGGTACCTGACATAGCTCAGAACATGTCCTGGGTGGAGAACTACTGGCCAGATGACTCCTTCTTCCCCAAGCCCTTTGTCCAGAAGTACTGCCTCATGGGGGTTAAGAACAGCTACACTGACTTCCACATAGACTTCGGCGGCACCTCTGTGTGGTACCACGTTCTCTGGGTGAGTGGGTGTTAGCCTAGTGTCCATGTAGGACATGTAACTATCAAATCCTAGCAGTGAGCTGAGTGCAGTTTGGCAAGTCAATGAAATCAACTGTGTCCACAACATTATTTGGTGATAAATCGATGGCCTGGCTCGCTCTTTGGCATTCCTCTCACCACTTGTAATGCGCGCTGACATTTAATCAAGTATGTTTGTACATGGGGGAGCTATTTATAGCAATCTAGGCTGATTGGTACCCTGGCAGAAGTTCCCGGGGGAATTCTGTCCCCGCCGTGGTCATAAATGATCCCACCAACGGCAACAAAGTAACCAACCGCTGCTAATCACAAACTGTGCTTTGTGTTCATGGTGACATCACCAGGCTGGCAGGCAAGCACTCTCCTTCGCTATAGAAGCAATGTGCAGCTCAGCTTGTGAAAAACAGGAAGAAAGAAATCCCCTGGTGTGAAAGTCAAACACATCTGTGTGTCTGAAATGAAACATCTTTGCAGGCATCTGAGTGCTTCTAATTTTAGTCACATTCTGATGTTTTTTTGGTTTCAAATGTATTTTATTTTTATGAACTCTCGTTAACTCTCTCTACTCTCTGTGTTTCCAGGGTGAGAAGGTATTCTACATGATCAAGCCGACCCAGGCCAACCTTGCACTATACGAGGCGTGGAGCTCCTCCCCCAACCAGAGTGAGGTGTTCTTCGGGGACAAGGTGGACAAGTGCTACAAGTGTGTGGTGCAGCAAGGAACCACGCTGCTCATCCCCACAGGTGTGTGTGTCACAGGAGGCTGGTGGCACCTTAAGTGGGGAGGCCGGGCTCGTGGTAACGGCTGGAGCGGAACAGGTGGAATGGTATCAAACACATGGAAACCATGGAAACCATGTGTTTGATACCATCCCATTTGCTCCATTCCAGACATTATGAGCAGTCCTCCCCTCAGCAGCCTCCACTGCCTTCTCTTGTAACAGGCCATGTGTTTAGTTTTCCTGAAGAGCTAAACCGCTTCCATTAGGCTTGTGTTCCTGGAACCATAGTGTAGATGAAGAGGTTACTACTGACGATGGAGACTGGCCCTGTGAGCGTGTGACACAGAAACCCCTCTGGAATTAGACAGTGTCCTTAAAAGACCTTTTCCACTGTGTCCTTAAATACCTCTCTCACACGCCTGCTTTTGGTGATGTATAAATAGACTGGTAGTCTTGTCTGCCCCTCCGTAGAGAAACCTGTCTATATCCTCAAAAAACAAAAACAGTCTAGTTTCCCAGGGTGCCTGCCTGGGAAAAACACTGATGACATGTCATTGCCAAGTGAATTTGGAAAAGGAATCTTTGCTCAGCCACAGCCTAGACACTAGACACACCCGTCTGTCTATATTGTCGTAACACAATAGGAAGTTCCCTAATGGAACAACAGCACCAGTAATGTTATGAAAGGGACCATATTAGCAGCTCTTGGGCCTACTTTATCCTCAGCCAAGCCTCTGCTATAGCATGTGACTTGTAATTCACCTCTCACATTCCACCCCATGTCTTGATGCCGTAACACGTCTAGAGAGCTGTGAACGGGCGACTGCAGTAAGCAGAACCTCATGGTTAACACATGCTCCTTGTTCTCCTCAACTCCAGATGGCTTTTAGAGGGGTTTCACTCATGTCCTTTGTGATTTAACCCCATCTCACCATCTCTGTTATCACCACAAGGATCCTTCCATAAGCTTACCTGATGGGGGCGGTCGTATTTCATTTGTAGATCACAGGGTTCCATGTTTTTTTTTGCCTGTGGAGATCACCTGAGGATGATGTAAAACTATACAGGATATGTCATCGGTTCAGAACAGCAATCGTGTGCAACTCAACAGACTTTTCAAAAGTTCAGGGTATCCATACATTTCTGTGTCAATACTCTCATAGGAACAAGAAGGAAAACCCACACGTTTTAAAATGCTCCCAAAGTTGTATACCTTGCCTCCCGGGTGGCGCAGTGGTTAAGGGCGCTGTACTGCAGCGCCAGCTGTGCCACCAGAGACTCTGGGTTCGTAACCGGCCGCGGCCGGGAGGTCCGTGGGACGACGCACAATCCAGGTTGGATGCTCGCTGTGTTAAGAAGCAGTGCGGCTTGGTTAGGTTGTGTATCGGAGGACGCATGGCTTTCAACCTTCGTCTCTCCCGAGCCCGTACAGGAGTTGTAGCGATGAGACAAGATAGTAGCTACTAACAATTGGATACCACGAAATTGGGGAGAAAAAATTCACACACACACACACACACAAAAAAAAAAGTGTATCTTGAGTAAAGGTTAAGACTAATCATGACCAGGGCTTCAGCTGTGTCTTTTACAGGGGGTTAAGGGGGTGTGGAGAGGTGGGATAGATATTTGGGGAGGGGGTAGAGCACAACATACTTGGCCGCTCAACCGCGGTAACCCCGTAACCGCGTCTGTGCCTGCAGTATCAGTGCTGCGTCACCGCCGTCTCTGCTTTCTGTTCTCTCCGGAGGTATAAAGAGCACTGCTTTATCTTGACCAGGTCAGGCAGGCCTGATATGACCCTGTATGTTTGTGTTGTCAGGTCAGTTTGTGTGCCAACAGTGTGTGTGTGTGTGTGTGTGTGTGTCGGTTTTTATCAGGTTGGGTGTTTGTGTGTCAAATGCCAACCTTTTTATGCCAGTAAAGTAGATGTCGGAGAGGGAATGTGACGACAGACCTGACGGAAACACAACATTTGTCTGTAAACTTTCCAATTGTCGTCAAAACAAAATGCGCTGGACAAGATGTCGATTTTTGTGTCGATAAAATGAACTATGCGATGGAACTGCCTTTGTGTGCAAATGTTGATATAATAACCATCATATTGAAGTAAACTTGGAGTCACACGATGACATGGTGTGATATTCCCACTACGACTCATGAAACCATGCAGTTTATTAGGATACAGATGTTAAAACTTGTGAACATCACAGGGGGGTGAAAGGCTTGATGCTCCTTTCCAATGGGTCTTATTCTGGTGACATGATGATCGATGCTTGGCTGCTGTTTGACGAATACAACACCTAGCCAGTGTCCATGTATTACCAGTCAGTGAGTCAAACATTGACTGTGTGTTTGTGTGTGCTGCCCTCTGCAGGATGGATCCATGCCGTCCTCACGTCTCAGGATTGCATGGCGTTCGGAGGCAACTTCCTCCACAACCTCAACATTGGCATGCAGCTCAGGTGTTACGAGATGGAGCGTCGTCTGAAGACTCCAGACCTCTTCAAGTTTCCCTACTTTGAGGCTATCTGCTGGTATGTGGCCAAGAACCTGCTGGAGACCCTGAAAGGTGACTGAAGCTGTAAAATCCACATATACTACAATGTATTTATTGGCTTTTTACATTTTATTTTGCATGCACGATAACAAATATAACGCCTTTGTTCTCTTTCTCAGAGCTGCGAGAAGACAACTGCCCGCCCCAGACCTACCTAGTGGAGGGAGTGAAATCTTTAATCAGTCCACTGAAAACCTGGCTGAAGAGAGAGGTGAGGGGCACAGAATGAAATGTGATTTTTTTTTTTTTTTTCTCCATTGTATCTTTGGATGATGGTACTGGCTTCACCTTCTCTAAGCTGCACCTGACTCTGTTGGCTGATGTATATCTAGACTGAATGGTTTATCTCCCAGCTGAGCTCTGATGATGGGGGGGGGGGGGGGGGGTCATAGTGGTTTTCCCCTGGATCTGATGACACTGTGCCAGTGGTGGAAACACAGCCTCTCTGTTCAACTCCACCTTAATTGTGTGTGTGGAACATTGTGACTGCAGGTTACGGAGCCCACCAGCGAGGTCCCGGACCATATCAGGCCCAACCGTCTCATTAAAGAGCTGACCAAGGAAATCCGCTACCTAGAGGTAAGGTCTGAGGATGGAGGGCCTGAGGAGCATCACCTTTGTGTAGGTGGAAGAGCACTCGATCTGAGGGGCTGTATGAGAAGTGCTTCAAATCCATCTTTCAGGATCATGCAGTATGTCACTGACGTGATGGATTTGTTGCACATTATTTGTAACTGCCAATCTGTCTCTTGCAGCTTCCTTGTCCATAGACGTAGATTAGATTTAAAGATTGAGGTTATGTTCAAACCCCTCCCTCCTCTAATGGTGTTGTGTGTGTGTGTGTTCCAACAGGAAGACCAGGCCAGCAGTGGTGGCACCAACAAGCCAGTGAAATCTCAGGGAAGCGGTGGAGGCCAGTGTCCGGCCACGCGCTCCACGCTGGAGAGGGTGTGCCCGGCCCGTCAGGCACGGCGGGCAGCCCGGAGACTCCGGGAGCAGCAGGAGCAGAGCCCTAAGGTTCCCTCTAACCTGGAGATCCTGGAGCTGCACACCAGAGAGGTGCTCAGGAGGCTGGTGGTGGGCCCTCTGGAGGAGGTGAGAGGAGCAGGACAAACTCCCACAACGTAAAACTAGCATGTCACACGCTCTCTGGCATACGTCATATTTAAATGCCTTGTTGTTATTATTGGAAATGATCATTAGATCAATCAATAAACCACATTTAGTATTTTCTGTTCATTACTACTACAAAAAGCAATACTGTTCCCATACTAGACAAAGTAATACCTGTGTTGAATGAGTCCTATAACTCTGTCTCTACCACAGGACCCTACCTTCTGTCCCCCGGTGCATGGGAAGTTCAACATGGTGTCCACCGCCTCTGCCGCTGCTGCTGAGAACCCAGACACACACCTGCGTCTCACGCTGCACAACGGACGGATCATCCGAGACGCGAGGAGACCAGGTAGTAGCACGGCTAGCAGCCCGGTGAAGGCGGGGAGTGAGCGGTCGTCCGTGGGCCAGCTGAAGAGCAGAGAGGAGATGAAGACTGAGTCAGACCAGGAACGGCAGCACAGTACTATGGGAGGAGAGGAGGAACCAGGACTTCTCAGTAAGTCATGATGCTGAAGCAATTCACTATGTATGTATATACAGTCGTATGAAAAAGTTTGGGCACCCCTGACAATTTCCATGATTTCCATTTATAAATAATTGGGTGTTTGGATCAGCAATTTCATTTTGATCTATCAAATAACTGATGGACACAGTAATATTTCAGTAATGAAATGAGGTTTATTGGATTAACAAAATGTGCAATATGCATCAAAACAAAATTAGACAGGTGCATAAATGTGGGCACCTCAATAGAAAAATCACCTCAATATTTAGTAGAGCCTCCTTTTGCTAATATAACAGCCTCTAGACGCTTCCCATAGCCTCTATTGAGTGTCTAGATTCTGGATGAAGGTATTTTGGACCATTCCTCCTTACAAAACATCTCCAGTTAAGTTTGAGTGTTGCCAAGAATGGACAGCCCGCTTCAAATCATCCCACAGATTCTCAATGATATTCAGGTCTGGGGACTGGGATGGCCATTCTAGAACATTGTACTTGTTCCTCTGCATAAATGCCTGGGTAGATTTTGAGCAGTGTTTTTGGTCGTTGTCTTGTTGAAATATTCAGCCCCGGCGTAACTTAAAGTTTGACTGATTCTTCAACATTATTCCCAAGAATCTGTTGATATTGAGTGGAATCCATGCGACCCTCAACGTTAACACGATTCCCAGTACCGGCACTGGCCACAAAGCCCCACAGCATGATGGAACCACCACCAAATGTTACTGTGGGTAGCAAGTGTTTTTCTTGGAACGCTGTGTTCTTTTGCCGCCATGCATAACGTCCCTTGTTATGACCAAATAACTCAATCTTTGTTTCATCAGTCCACAGCACCTTATTCCAAAATGAAGCTGGCTTGTCCAAATGTGTGTTTGCATACCTCAAGCGACTCTGTTTGTGGCGTGTGTGCAGAAAAGGCTTCTTCCACATCACTCTCCCATACAGCTTCTCCTTGTGCAAAGTGTGCTGAATTGTTGAACGATGCACAGTGACACCATCTGCAGCAAGATGATGTTGTAGGTCTTTGGAGGTGGTCTGTGGGCTGTTTTTGACCGTTCTCACCATCCTTCGCCTCTGATATTTTACTTGGCCTGCCACTTCTGGCCTTAACAAGAACTGTGCCCGGGGGTCTTCCATTTCCTCACTATGCTCCTCATAGTGGACACTGACAGCTTAAATCTCTGCGATAGCTTTTTGTAGCCTTCCTCTAAACCATAATGTTGAACAACCTTTGAGAGTTGTTGTTTTGAAGCCCCCATGTTACCACTCTTCAGAGGAGAGTCAAAGAGAACAACAACTTGCAATTGGCCACCTTAAATACCTTTTCTCATGATTGGATACACTTGTCTATGAAGTTCAAGGCTTAATGAGCTCACCAAACCAATTGTGTGTTCCAATTAATCAGTGCTAAGTAGTTACAGGTATTCAAATCAACAGAATGACAAGGGTGCCCACATTTTTGCATAGCCTATTTTTCACATCTGATTTAATTCCATAAACTTAATATTGCTACACTAAAAATCTGTGTCTGGACAATACCCCAGTACTCAGCTTTTATTAGAAAATGAATGGCATGCCACTGTGGTCTTTTTCTGTGACAACAGAGTGTATATATGTATATGTGTGTGTGTGTTGTATGGTTTATAATCTGACTCAACTTTGTCAGTTTATTGACCTCATTGTCCCAGACACACCATGCTTTCTAAAGGGTCATGTTGTTGACTAGGTCTAGTAACTTGTTGACTTGGCCACGGAGAGGGAATGTTTCCTACCATTATCTGTGGTTAATGATGTATGTTTGCCTTCTCAGGGGGTATTGAGAGGGTGAAGACCGAACTCGGGGAAGAAGCCTCAGGACACTCCGATGTGTCGGACATGGACTCGGACAGTGATTCCAACACACAGGTACCTGATATTAACATGGTCTACCCCCACTGTGGTTTTGTAGGTGAGAACTTAACTATTTTATTTGTTGTGTATCAACCCTCAACCAGTTTCTCATCTCTCTCCCTCTCTGCAGCAAAACACCTCTTCTGAGGAAAATTCAGGAAGCTCCCAGAGTGATGATGATGATGATGATGAGGAGGAGAGGGACTCATCCCAGAGGGCCGCGGGGCACACCATAGAGCTGGACCAAACAGACCTGAACCTCCGGCACAAACACAAGCCACTCAAAAGGTGGGTGGTCTGACCTGCTGTGCGTGGGTGAGCTAAAACACAGCTCCTGTTATTGGAATCACAAAAATATTTTAGCAATTGAGTTATTTATTAAGGGATGATTTCTTGTAGAAATGTCTAAAAGTTCACGCCATCGGTTTAGTAATCTCATAACGATGGAGATGGAATTGAAACCGAAGCATGTGCCAATTATGCATACAAAGATTATATTTAGAACTTCCCTTTTGACTGGTAAAGATGACCACAGTTGGCTTTTGTGGAGTCTGGCGCGGTGGCCTGTGATTGACTCTTCTGTGTCCCTGCAGAGAACGTCCTACCTCACCCAGCACAGAGGAGGCCATTCAAGGCATGCTGTCCATGGCTGGCCTGCTGTGCCCCTCCAAGCCAGACGAGGCCGCCACTTCCCAGGAGCCGTGGTGGTCCAGCCCGAGCCAAGGCTCGCCGGAGCGCCGAGAGCAGCACCAGCGTCGTGTGGCGGGGGACAAGAGCCCCATGGACAGCCAGGGCAACAGCAGCAGCGAGGCCTGGGACAATCAGGGGCCCCTCTCCCTTGGGGCCCTGAGCCACGACGCCAGCCCAGAGGCCGACAACTACCAGTACTGTGATCCCTCAATGTCTCCCCCTCTCCACCCCTCCAAAAGACACGCCTCCAACTCCCCTCCCGTCAGCAACCAGGCCACGAAAGGTACGCAACTAACTATTTTATTCTTTCCATTTGTCTAGTAATTAGTTAATGTTCTCAGGGATTGGATGCTACTGTGACACAACTCTCTCTTCATTCAGCACGTCAGCCATTCATGTGGGGTTTGGGTTTTGTTTTTCAGGCAAGCGGCCCAAGAAAGGAATGGCCACGGCCAAGCAGAGACTGGGGAAGATTCTGAAGATGAACCGACACAATGGCGTCTTTGTATAGAGCTCTGAGGGCCACAGGCAAAGCTAAAGGAGGGGAACAGACCCGTCCTCACATCCAGATTATTCTGTACATTTAGTCGACACCTTTTTGGCCTGGAGAAATCACTGCCTGGGGAAAGGGTCCATCTGAAAGACTTGTTGTTGTCAGACACACAAACGAACAGGCTTACTGTGCATGCTTAGGACCACAGGGTATTGGATTCACATGAGCAAGCTACCAATCAAGCGCACAGCTTCACTGCAAGCACTCTAAAACGTAATGGAGAAGGGGAAAGCATGTTGATTACTCAACTTCAGGGAAACTTGGAGAGAGTTCCAGTGGGCATTAACGTGCCATGGGGAAGTGTTAGATGTCTGGATGAGGTAGGAATGAGGTCTACAGTACATCGCAACATTGAAGACAAATCTTCAGCCAATGTTAATGGCTGATGAAGGCTGCGTGATGTCCCACCATCTGCATCTCCCAGCGCTGCCTTCCTTGAATATCTGCAGCACTATGAACTGGATGAGACCCAGGACAAGATGGAAGTTGGGATAGACACGCTGGCTTTCCACAGACTGGCATTGACCCACCTGGCGCCGTGTCTGGGCTCTCTCTAGCAGGGTCCTTTTTGGCCCTGAGGGAAGAAAGTGCTAAGCTAATTTTTCGAAATGGTGCTTAATGTTTGTACGTCCTCCATGCTCCCAACTCACCTTATCTCAATCACACCAGCAATAATGACGTTGAGAGAAGTTTTGAGGCAGCACTCTCTTGGTTAGCATTCCCTGATACATTGTCATTCATCTATTGAAAGACGATTGCCGAATTTATCATTGCACTGTTTTTTGGGGGGGTAAAAACCCATCAGGTTTAAAACAATGACATTTGAACCTGTCTGCATTAGTTCCTCATAAGTTTCTCTATTTGTATTTCACATGCTTTAATGCTTGCTAGGTCATACGAAAGCCATACTCCACTATATAGAATCGAAATGATTTTGCTGCCCTCTGATGGTCAAAGGGAGACTAACACAGAGTGCTGCCTCAATAAGAAATGTTTTATAGTGTAAGTTGTTTACTTGGTTGAAAAACAACTTGTACAATATCCTGCTTAATTTATTTCTAGTTTTTTTAAAGTGATTTTAATGTTATTTTTTTATGGATTCTGAATTATGTATTTATTAATTGAGAGGTGAATAATAATTTTATTATATTTTGGCCGTAAACCTCGGATCTTCTTCGAAAGGGGTTTATTTTTGTTCTCTTATGATTATTGTATATGTGGACATTTTAGACTTCATGTGGTCATGATATATTGTGTAGGTCAGTAAGATAATTTCTAACTAAAACTTTTTTTTCTCCACTTCTATGCTGTCCAAGTAGGGTTTCTTAACTTGATTTGAACCTATATCTCTTCTGGTTTCCAAAGGTTAGAGGGGTTGTGTGTTAAGAGAATGGGTAATAATGTGACTCATAAAAGGTTACCTGCCCTGCTACACCTATAGACAACGTCAAGTAGGCTAACAAATCTTTGGTGGTCCTTTTAATCTGGGGGGATTCCTATGATATGGTGCTGAAGTGAGTGTGTGATTTGATTTTGGAATTGTAGTTATTCACTCTCAGGGAATGATGCCACAGATATGACCTCTGATTTAATCACCAGCTACATTATGTACACTACTAAGGCAAGTTCTTCCAACCAGACTCCTGTTCTACTTCTTTCTCATCTAACTAAGCAGTTGTGCTTTTGAATTGGTCCTTTTTAATCTGAAGTACATTTTGAAGGGGGGGGGGATGATACCATCTATGCTCAAGCTCTGCCTAGCTACTTTAACTCTATATCCAAGACATTCAATCTTTCTTTTGACAGACCCCCTCCCAAACACCACTTGTACGTGTTGAACTAAATGCTTGTCCCGACATCCTTAGACACCCTCTCTCTAGTCTACAGAGTATTTCACTAAATGACATCGACTTACTTAGTCGCCAAGTAACTTTAATAGCACCCTTTGAACAGTATCTGACTTGAAACCTGTGCTATGATTTCAACTTGCAGTGCGCCAAACCTTGGTGTAATTGTGGTCTATCGCTCAGCCCTTAATGAGATTTCACCTAATGACTAAGATCACTACTTTAATGTCTTCCCCTCCACAGAATAGTGTTGAATCCTATTGCCAGACATTTCCACCTTAACTCTTACTGCATGTTGAAGTCCTCACCACTCGTCTGTGTAATAATAAGCACAAGAGCTAGCCTGCAGGCAGGGTTTGTTATTAGCAGCAGTTCTCTCATTGTACAGAATTTACCGTAAACTCTTACATGCAAATCTATTTGCATATTTTTTTCCCCCATCAATGGTCATGTTTCTTCTCTGTACATTAGTCCTTCAGATGGTTTGAACCATAAACACTGGCTTACTGTGACACTGTTACTTAATGCATTGACTGTTTCAGCATTTCAAAAGTGACCTGTAAATATAAAAATGAACTGATGCTGTTTGTTTTTTTACAGGAAACAACTAGAACTAGGAGTTATTATACACATTCAAAAACAGTCATTGTGTTCCATATGTACACACCCCAAAGATATGTTTTAGAATAAATTGAATTTTATTTGTCTATGTACAACAAAGCCTTTTGGGACACCCTTAACCTCCAGGTAGCGACTGGGCACACAAGGTCTAGAAATGCAAGAAATAGAAGTACTATTACAATATACTTATACAACATGCCACTGCTACAGTAAGGAACCTAATTGAAATGGGCATATTAACACATCTTGTTACAGAAGGGCTCTCGTGCATATACTGTACTAACTGAATAAGCATTCCATTTCCCATCCTAATGCAAATGTGCATAAAACCAACAGTTTATGACTATCTGTTGTGTGATGAACACAATCTTCCATCAGAGGACAAGACATTCTCATTGACAAACATCCCTTGGATGCGTCACAGATCCTGTGGTGGAGAAGACAGGACAAAAGGCACACCTGGGGGTAGAGAGCAACTCATTCCTCATCGTCAGCTGGGATCCCCAGTTCCTCATCTGTCCATGCGGATGCATCAGGCCATGGGAAGTGACCCTGAGAGAAGAGGCATTATGGGGTTAAGTCTGCTTGACAGACACCGACTTTGTCTCCATCCTTTACTCTATGAACTGCCAAAACTAGTTTGGACAGGACATACCAGGCATAACTATGATTAGGAGCCTAATCTACATTTTAACTCACCATTACTGCATCTGGGTCATGCCAGCAGTGCCACAGGATCCAGAACCACATGGCACTGCTGAGAAGCTCTGCTTGGAACGTCTGGCTCTTGGTGAGTTGTGGGAATTGCCTGTACTGGGCCTCTATGTGTGGTCCACCACCAGCTCTGAAAATTAACAGAAAACCAGAGCACTGATGGTATCACTGTTTACACCCGATCACCGTATACCAGTATAATGTAGCTACGCTCTACACATTTGATTAAACCCAACAACCCAATGGGTTAACATCTGATCATGGCGCCTACCTCTGGACATATGGTCCTTCTGTAGCTCAGTTGGTAGAGCATGGCGCTTGTAACGCCAGGGTAGTGGGTTCGATCCCCGGGACCACCCATACGTAGAATGTATGCACACATGACTGTAAGTCGCTTTGGATAAAAGCGTCTGCTAAATGGCATATATTATTATTATTATATTATATGTTTGGTAGGCCTACTGTCAGACTGCTAGCTAGTTGGTTAACTTGTAAGCTAGTTATAAGCTATAGCCAAACGTTACTGTTTAAAGCTAAGAAGACAGTGATATGTGTACAGCTGACGTGTGATTGATAATGTTTATTTAATTATGAAGGACGATATTGAAGTCAACCTTTCGTCCTTAGCACATAGCTAGCTAACGTTTATAACACCAGTAACGCTACTTACTTTCGGGTTACTATTTTCTGAGGTCCACGTGTAAGAAGCTGCGTCCCGGCCCTAAGGACACCCATGGCCCTTCCTAAAGAAGACATCGTTGTTTCTCTCTTCCCCCAGTGTTGTTTTCTCAAAATGTCGTTCCACCTTGACACAGAGGGCGACCAACCAAGAACGAGCGCTATGATTGGTCGAGATGGAGGGTTGTTCAGAAAATGGATCGACTCGTGTCGCTTCCACTTTTGCACACTAGATGGAGACAAAGCCCTTTATATACGTGTATATAATATAATAATATAAATATATAAATATATGCCATTTAGCAGACGCTTTTATCCAAAGCGACTTACAGTCATGTTTGCATACATTCTACGTATGGGTGGTCCCGGGAATCGAACCCACTACCCTGGCGTTACAAGCGCCATGCTCTACCAACTGAGCTACAGAAGGACCACATGTCACATATGTATATTAGGTAGTTACAGAAGTATATATTTTAAATGCATCTATGTATGAAACTCATAAAAGGGAATCGTATAGCAAATATTTGGGAAATGTGTATTTAATTTTTCATATGAAAATGTAATGCTGGAAGCTTGTGTTGTGACATGGTGAATTAATGCATACGTGCTTCTGTGCAAACTTTTAAACTGACAACTGAGCAAGGACGGTTGGTGGTCATGGCAGTCCTTCCAATTTCCTTCCTCTTGAGTAAAGGTGTTGTGTTGGAAAGTCATGCACCTCCTGCCTTTAATGTGTATATGTCTTCCATGACATGGGTGAGTGGTGAATAGTAGTAGAAAATGCAGTGCATTTGTTTTGCATCCAGTATAGTAAATTGAGGTGGAGGGATATTATAGGACGGCAGTAAGGTTTAAAGAAAAAAAATCAAGTGACAAAAGACAGGCATAACAAGTACAAATGGTTAATGAGCATTTAAATTACGAGAGCAGTTATTCTCTTTAGTAATTGTGAAGAGTATTCGCCCTTTACTGATTAATGAATCTGAGAACCGAGTGGAACAACATGGCGGACAAGCTCTAAGCTCCCTATCAACAGCTAAGCGGTTTGACAGTTGCTTTTTTTCTGGTGGAAACTATTACAAAAATATCAAATTTGCAATTAACTTCGCGTTCCATCAGTTGTAATGTATCCAGCTGTAATCGAATTGTACTTTAAAAGTCCTGCAGAAAAGTTTCTTCCCTTTCATGCCAATGTTCAGTTCAGCTTTTGTTGGCCACTTTTACAATTTCATAGACAGTTACTTTCCCTCCATCCATGTTTCGACTTATAAATTGGCTCGCCAGTCTGCTTTTCGGTTTAAATGCCAGAATAGGAAATACATAAAGACCAAACACGACTTGACGACAAAAGTTAAGAGCATGGTCTAGAAACGATGCTTTCCGCACTCCTTTCGGGAGTGCGCGCAGTGCCGCCGCCTAGTCAGTGCGCTTTATGCACGTGGATGCTCGTTAACGGCAGGCGCCATCTTATTTGCCACCTGCCGCGTTGTTGCAATCTCACAAAAATAACGGAAAGTGATCTATAGCTATCTACATACAATACGTTGAGTGGCGAGTTCATTTCAGTAATTCCTATCGTCGAACAGCAATAAATTGCTCATCCCGTATTTATCTTGCATTCCAAAGCATTGTTTTTCTTGACTCAGCCCTAATGGCGCCTGGCTCTGCAAGTTCTCCGGTTGCGCCACTCTCCCCTCACAGCTCAGAACCCGCCTACAACCGATGTCCGAATGATGTCATCAGAAGCCAACCATTTCTGCAAAAACGGGCCAATTCATGCATCATTGGCTGAGAGCAATGTCAATCTATCAAAACAAGAACGCCATTTTGCGAAAACGAGAGAACGCTATATTTTACCACCGAATCTCATCCTAATCAAACTGCCCAGAAACCGACTAGGCTACTTCTTGATAACGTCTCCAACTAGTGTTTTTATGAAAAACCTACACTCTGAATCAAGTACAAAAAATATATATATACAGTATTATATAGCCCAACGACTGTTGTACAATATCACCTAAGTTCGCTATAAGATTTCCGAAATGAGTATAGTCGGAGCAGTTATGAAGGCTCATCTACTCTGTCAAGACGATCTGATACAACCAACAGACGAGAAAGCCCAGTTTCAGTATTACGCGTGCGCGCGGGGATGCGGTTTGGCGAGATCTCAGTGGGGGAGGGGAGGTCGAACTGTAATGTCATGTGAACAGGCAATGACTGTATATGTGAACAGGATTGGAAGATTCGCAGGAGCCACTGTATCTTCGCCTTAATTCGAACGACACGTACACGACATGTCCAACGTATTTTTTGATTCATTGTTGGACGCACCTCTTTAGCTCTTAGGAAATTAATCTGTGTGGATGATATACTCTGAAAATTGGCCATGGAGACGTTTTACTTTACATATGCGACGATCCGTTTGCCTCGACCTCTTGCAGCCCATACGCATTGTTGTCATTATTATTGAACTAGGCCTACATATAACATGTATTCATAATAGTGCAGTTTTTGGGGGAGAGACTGGAATAATGTAACAGCAATTATGAATTAAATGTACTTGTTAACAATAGCACGATGCTTCCATTTGTAGATTGTGTTGACATTGGTCAGTATTGCCTGCCACCCACCTTGCCTTCAGTTAAATCAAAGAAAGCACGGGCTCATGTGGAAGATATTTGTTTCCTCCTACTGCCTTGGGCATCAGAATTAGATGCTAATTTCAAACTCTGGTAACTAGGGCCTAATAATTGCCATTCATGAGTTTGTTTTATTTGTAGCAGATACAGAAGGTGTGTCATGGACCTCAGTGACAATACAATATATTTCTGTTTGTTTTTGATATTTTAATAAAGTTTCACATTTTGCAGCAGGATCATCAATAAAAGTGAAACGAGCACTTGAATGAATGAATCTTTGAGACATGAGCGGTGGTGAGATGGCAGACCATGGTCATATGGTTGACAAAAGCACATCAGATTGCTTTGCAGTTGAGAGAAGTGTGAAACAGGAGGGAAAGGGCTGACAATTCAACAAGTTCCTCCAGAGGAAGTAATAAAAGCAACCAGACTTTGTGCTTGGCTGCTAAGAAACTGCATTGACTACACACACACACAACAGTGCTTGACTTGGACTGAAATACTGGAGGTGCCAGTACTCATTTTGGGTACTGTTTATATTCAGGTGCAGGAGCTCCACACTACTTTTGAGCTAATATTCTATAGAAGGTGCAGGAACCCAAGCAGTAGATAATCTGAAGTGCCAGTACGCAGCTTCAGTAAACTTCTGCCCAAATCAAGCACTGACCACCCTAATTTTACCCCCTCACACATCAAAGTGTACAAATTGTTCTCAGATGCATGTTGAAAAGAAAAAAAACATACAGGACTATGTACATGAGTTTAGTCTATGCCTTGTATTGTCTGTCATGTATTGTCATTTTGTGTTGCAACATGTTGCTTGATCTTTCAAGCAGTTGAAGGAAAATGTAAATGTTTATGAAATGTTTTAATTGACAATTAAGTGGTAGTATCCCATTCATGGTAATGGATTCATTTTTAATGAGTTGCTGAACATGCTGTACTCACACAATCTGAGATGTTGATTCTTATCAATCCTACAAATGTTTACATTTGTTATAAATTAAATGTGGAGATCATAAATTAGGATTATAAACAAGAGGATATATATATATATATATATATATATATATATATATATATATACACACACACACACACACTAGAACTAACTCGTTGCAACTGAACTAACAAATCCTGCATAGTGGCATTATAGCGGCAAGATTTGGACTACAGACACAAAACTACAGAACGGACGCGTGAACGCGCATGTAGCCATCTCATCTCACGGCGCCCCTGTAATCTTGGCCTGTGGACCCCGGAGAGTGTAGGGGCGGGGCTCGGGTTAGGGGTTGATGGGCTGGAGGAGGCGGAGTCACGGCAGTCCTGCCAGGGCCGCCATTTTTGCAAAGGGAAAAGCGACAGGGTAGAGGGGATCTAATTTCTAACAGTCGGCGTAGGTAGGACACAATTTTAACGGTTCGGAACTGACTGTCATTATTGGGTTCCAATAATTACCAACGAAAATTAATTACAGTAGGGGGAGTCTCAAGAAGACTGCTATCAGTGTAAATATTTTTAAACCTTATAGAGCCGCAGTGTGAAGTGAAGTAGCTATTGTTTTGGTTGTGTAGAGAGCGAGGCTCTAGCGACGGGGGTCTCACCCAGGTCGCTGTTTCTTTATTCAGGGTATCTACAGTGGACTTTAACTGTAAGTAAAACGCTTTAAAACTACCTCATAGGTTGTCTTAGTTTCAAGGGCTCACCAAGTTAGTCTACCTAGCCAACTTGCCGACTTGGTTTCTCATGGCTAGCTACTGTAGCTAGTAACGTTAGCTACGTGGATGCTGATGGTGCTATAGTTAGATGGAAGTTGATAACTAACTTTCTGGTAGGAAATTAGTTATTTTTTAATATAAGTGAGCCACTTAGAATGTTAGCCCTGAATTATAGTATTGTTTTGGTGTAACGTTAGCTTGTATTAGCTGGCTAGCAACTGCTAGCATTTGCTAGTTAGACAGCGCAGTGTTTAGCTGGCTAACTTTAGCGCATTTAAATTTTAGATTCAACTGGCTGCTTCTGAAACGTTAGCACGCTTACTTAATGCAGTTGAATAACATTGGATTGTTAATGAAGAGAAAGGGAAGCAATACAATATCAAACCTGAACTATTTTGGCTAGTTCGTTTTACCTGCAATGTCGGTATGCTGTTGCAGTCGAACGGAACGTTAACTAGGTGGCACGGAGAACTACCCCACTCTCTTTCAACCAGCCCCCAAAGGATGGTCAGTTTGCCAATGTACTCCCATGCAATAGGCTAGTGGTAAAATTGTACTTACAGAACAAGTAAATCATGAATTGTATTGCAGTATGTTTTTGGACTGCCTTGGTTTAACACATCCGTGCTCGTTATCTAGTTACAGATTTTCATATGTGGTTGGAAGTGCACTTCTTGTTGATCCTATGAAGGTTTATTTCCGTTTGAGTAGCCAGCTAGTCCACAAAATGTGGTGTTGCTTAGAGGGCATCGACAGGTCTTTAGTTTACATATAGATAACAAAAGACTACGTATAATTTTCTGGAAATTGTAGTTGCATTATATTTCTGGTCAAAGTTCAATCGCATGTCCACAATTGTGTAAATGTTTTTTATATATAAAACTCGAGACCTTCTGTCACTAGATGAACAAACGGCTATTGGACCGATAAACGCCCACCATTCTATTTTGTTCCTAGTTGACAAATGCATTTACATCCCTTAATTTAGATTCAGAGGGTATGTGGTTTAACTGCTGCAAACGTGGGGGGAGGGGACCATACCTCAGTGGAGGGGGCATACTCGAATCGGGGAATCTTGCCTCCACTGACAATGTAGCTTCTTTGACCGTTTAAACTGTGCGATTGGTTACACTGTTGTTTCAATGCTATTTAAAAGTTATGCTATTTAAAAGTGAAATCAACCTGCGAGAACGTATATTCAGCAAGTGTGAACTTTGCGCATTGTTCACACTATGACGTGCTAAGTTGCCGTACTAAACTAGCTTGGGTAGCTAATCTTTCCATGTTAAAGACCTCGTTGGCCAGCGTAACGACGTTTACCGCAGTTCGAACGCTAATATTAGCTAGCTAAGTACTACAACTGATGTAACAGTCGGGTAGTAGTAAAAGCTTCAAATACTGATACAATAACTCACTCATATGTATTTTTCAAGACGAAGAGGCCCAATATAATTTGTTAGCCGCCTAGCTATGTAGCTTGAGAAAATGGTTCCTTTGCCGAGACTCGCTAGCCAACGTTTTGTATCTTTGAAAGCCATTGCAGCTAGCATGGCTCGTTAGCTAACCAGCTGGTTAAATTATCGACGAGATTCTACATTTTTCTAATAATAACTACACATAAACGGTATCGACAGATTGATACTTAAGTAAGAATGTCTGAAAGACGATTGATTGCTTTCTTGGGGATTTTCTTCTCGTGGCGAGTGTCCGTCCCCCAGTTACACAGTTTTCTTGCCGTCCTTGGAAAAGCGCTATGAAAATGGCGGCTTGGCTTGATGTTGTGGTAATTTAATAGCTACGTTCAGCCCTCCACACCCCTATCGGCTGAGCTGACTGCAACGCCGACACACAGTCACGGGCAAGCTAGTGCACAATGGGATAGATTAATAAGGACTGCTTTCTGTCGTACATTAAAATAGTGACAATGTCCGCCTTTGATACAAACATACACTTGTCAGGTCATAAGTTTGAGATTCGCTGTCCAACTGTCTGGTTAGCTAATATTCCCCCCCCCCCCCCCATGTCGTTCATTCACATTTCTTTGCTAATATTGTGTTTCGTGATGCATTGTATTTGAAGAGCAGGATGTATATACAGATACTACTACAACAACGCAATATACGTCAGCTCAGATTTATTGTAGTTGTTGAATTTGGCTATGTTATTAGCAGGTTGTCATATTGAGGAGTTGCATAACAGGATATAAACCCAGCACTTTGTATAAAGAAGAATGATGTTTATTGCCACCCCCACTCTTCTTTGACCTCATGCTTTGTCCAACACTAAACACTCCCACCCATTTTGGCAAGTTGGACCAAGTTACCACATTTAACAGTAAGTGGGCTACTAGTCTTAACTCATGTTTGTAGAAAGCAACATGATGACGAGACAGGACGATTTTAATATCTCATAATTCACTATCATTATGCTACCCATTCTCCTGCGCATATGTAGTAGAGGTTGACCGATTCACCAGAATGGCCAATTTCAAGTTTTCATAACAATCGGAAATCTGTATTTTTGGGTGCCAATTTATTTTATTTTATTATATATACCTTTATTTAACTAGACAGCCTAGGAACGGTGGGTTAACTGCCTTATTCAGGGGCAGAATGACAGATTTTTCACCTTGTCAGCTCAGGGGATCCAATCTTGCAACCTTACAGTTAACTAGTCCAACGCAAAAACGACCTGCCTCTCTCTCGTTGCACTCCACAATGAGACTGCCTATTACGCGAATGCAGTAGCTAGCATTACACTTATTTTGTAAAAAACAATCAATCATAATCACAAGTTAACCACCCATGGTTGATATTACTAGGTATTATCTAGCGTGTCCTGCGTTGCATATAATCTGATGAGCATACAAGTATCTAAGTATCTGACTGAGTGATGGTAGGCAGAAGCAGGCGGGTGAACATTCATTCAAACAGCACTTTTGTGCGTTTTGCCAGCAGCTCTTCGTTGTGCGTCAAGCATTGTGCTGTTTTTGACTCCAAGCCTATCAACTCCCGAGATGAGGCTGGTGTAACCGGAGTGAAATGGCTAGCTAGTTAGCGCGCGCTAATAGAGTTTCAAATGTCACTCGCTCTGAGCCTTCTAGTAGTTGTTCCCCTTGCTTGGCATGGGTAACGCTGCTTCGATGGTGGCTGGTGTCGTTGTGTTGCTGGTTCGTGCCCAGGGAGGAGTGAGGAGAGGGACAGAAGCAATACTGTTACACTGGCAATACTAAAGTGCCTATAAGAACATCCAATAGTCAAAGGTTAATGAAATACAAATGGTATAGAGGGAAATAGTCCTATAATTCCTATAATAAATACAACCTAAAACTTCTTACCTGGGAATGTTGAAGACTCATGTTAAAAGGAACCACCTGCTTTCATATGTTCTCATGTTCTGAGCAAGGAACTGAAACGTTAGCTTTCTTACATAGCACATATTGCACTTTTACTTTCTTCTCCAACACTTTGTTTTTTCATTATTTAAACCAAATTGGACATGTTTCATTATTTATTTGAGGCTAAATTGATTTTATTGATGTATTATTTAAGTTAAAATAAGTGTTCATTCAGTATTGTTGTAATTGTCATTATTACAACAAAAAAAAGGCCGATTAATCGGTCTCTGCTTTTTTTGGGCCTCCAATAATCGGTATCGGCGTTGAATAATCATAATCGGTCGACCTCTAAAATGTAGTTAATAAGTAGTGATTATCTAAAGGTCAGCTCGACTGAGAAGGAAAGCATGACACTTATTGTGGATATGAACCATAGAGGAAACCGGTCACAACAACCATGGTGTGTGTCATTATGGCTGGAACGATATGCTTGTGTAATATTTACCAGTGTTCGGTTATGCCTAGTACAAGAAACTGTCAATAAATTAGCTAGGAAGATTTCAGTGTGGTTTGGCCTAGCTCTTTGGAACATAGGCTACTTTGTCTCAATTGTATTTTCCAATTAGGATTTGCCTAATTTGAATTTGCCTAATTCACATTAAATTCATGAATAGATAAACAACAGGCTGTTTCCCAAGTCCTACCTGGTGGTCAGAGGTGTTGAGGTTCGTGAAGGGGGAATGAAACAACAGCTGTGACTTGGTTATTTCCCTTTGACATTGACAAAGACCTGCTGCCCTCCTCTTGCCCTCTCAGCTCCTCACAGGCTCAGAACAGATGCCCGTCATCAAATAACCCAACAATGAAAAATAAATGGCCAGGGTTTTTTTGTCTGTTTTTGTGATCATGTTGAGAGTTGGCCAGCGAGGAGCTCTATATCACCCATTATAGAAATGAGAAGGAGCCCCAGTGCCACAACAAGACCTTTTAAATCTGCCTGGCTACACCTTGCACGTACACGTGACTTTGCCCAAACAATCTTCTCCTGACAATGCATGTCTTTCCTTTCATGTGTTGTGACATTTTTCCATCAGCTCAGGCCCCATTCCCAGTAGTATGCCTCAGTCCCCTGGTGGTGGTTCTAGCTTTTGGGTGGTGTGAGGAAGGCAGCTCCACACCGCTCCATTCCCTCCTCCCTTCTGGCCTGTGAGACAAACTAAAGAAGTTGGATACTTCTCTGTGGCGCAAACTTTGGCAGCCTAATGCCAGTTTGAGACAGTCGCCCAGTGTTTTTTTTTTCTCTCCTCCTTTTCTCCTCATGACCCCATGTTGCCATAGCCTAAGACGAGACTCCTCACATCAACAGAAAATTATCCGGATTTGTGGCCATCTTGGATGGAGACTGCCGAGAGAGACGGCCATTAATCTATTCTGTTTTGGTTCTCCAGGACGGCACTAATTAGGCTTCTGTGTCCTTGTGAGGTGAGGGTTATGTTAATTCCCCCTCTGCCAATTGAGGACAGGAGGCCAAATCATTGGAGGCAGAGGTGTTTTCAGTTTTCCCCACAGTGAGGCTGTGCAGCTGCTCTCTTTCTCCAGAGGAGCCTAGTGAGAGCTGTGTAGGTCGCTGCCACAGCTGACTGACTGACACACTGATACAGGCACTCATTTGCTTGTGACTCCTGATCTTTCTTTTCACTGACACAGGTGCTTGTTTCACAAATGCCTGTCAACAGTGGGGCTAATGTAAGGCCTCAGACTGCTGTATGCTGCTCCCTCTAGTTTTTCCACAGCTTAGCTTTGCATAGTGGGATTCATTCTCCACCAAATGAATGATGTCATGATACGTTTGTGATGTCACTCATGCAGTGGAGACCTAGATGCAGAGAGACCTTGGGAGACTTGGGGCCCCTGTCGGGAAGTAAAATAGACACCAGTTTGAACCGCTCCGTTCGCCAGAACAACTGCAGGCTTGGAACCCTCTGACATGTAACGAGGCCTGTGTGTGGATGTAGCTGACACAGTAAAAATCTGTTTCCCCTGATGTTGGCCTCCCTGAATTCAGTAAAAAAGTTATCACTTTTGAGTGGACATAAATACTGGATGAGAGCGGGCCTGCTGTGTCTAATCAGAGGCTGGTATATAATACACAATCCACAGTCACCTACCTCTTCTTCCTCTTAAAGGGACAGTGGCCTGCGCTCTGTCCTGGTGCTAGACGCCATGCTACCATAACCATGTCACAGTCTCGTAGCGTTGTAACAGTCTCCCTGTCTGCACCATATTCGAATTGCCTCACACGCTGACTCACACTGCCTTCTCTGGTTCCCTCTCCTCGCTCCCCTGGTGGGTGCCCCCTCTCTGCACACTCTTACACAGCTGTAAATACCTGATATGGTGTTTCGCTGGCTGTGTTGACAGAGACTGGGATATGTGGCCTGCCTGCCTGCCACTCCCCCCTGGGGGACAGAGGAGTGCGTGGCAGGGAGCTCTTGCTGCTGGGTGGCACCTTTCCTTTCACCTCAATCCCAGGAGCACACACGCATCCATGAAGGGCTCAATAAGAGAAGTCATGAAGGCTTTTTGAGCTGCCAATAGCCAGGACAGTGGGCCACAGAGTGAGGAAGTGAAGGGGTTCATTATACAGGATGTTTACTGCACTGGGTAGGGCAGAAGGGTAGGAAAGAAGAAGGCCACACCTCAGTGGGGATAGTGAGAATCTATTGACTTCCTCTCTGCCTGCCTCATCCTCCACTGTAAAGAGTGCCACTTGTGTTTGTGTTGCTCCCTCTGTCCCTGGAGAACAACAGACTCCATCCTGAAACTATCATCTGTATAGATATAGCTGGCTGACAACAGTACACTGTCAGCCTAGGTAGTTTTACCCTGTGGGGCTGCCTGGCACTAAGCCTCCAGTGTCCTCCTTTCTGTGTAGAGCTAGAGTCATGCCTTTAGTAGCTCATGGGAGTCTGGCCTTGCTCTGAGGCCCAGCACGGTCGTGTAGGTCACACAAGAGGAGGAGAGGGAAACTGTTTTTGCGGTGCTGGGCTGTAATGGACTACCTCCCAAATAGGTGGCCTGATACTTCCCTAGCCCCGCCCACTTCCTGTTGCTGTGCTACATGCTAACACTACTTACTTAGTGCAGGGCACGCTGGGTACTGGGCAGACTCAGTGGAGGTGAGGGTGAATGTGGTGATTGGTGATATAACGCCAGGTGTGAAATCGATCATGGAACTGTGCTGTAATGGGGCTGGAGTGTCTGTCCAGTGGAGGGTGGCAAAAATATCCAAAATATCAAATCACTTTATTTTTGATGGTATTTAGTGTTGAATTAGCTTTATGAGTAGTGCGAGGCCCTAGGGTGATTTCAATGAGTCTTTCTCCATTCAGATTATTTTTGGATGAGGTTGAAAACACTATAAAACCATTTCTTGCATTTTTTAAAATCAATTTCTGTATTTCCTGCACTCATTTGAGATCATTTCCACACTGCCATGTAGGTTTGCCCGATATGGGCAAAAAACATCTAGGTGTCATTTTTAACCAAATGTTGCAATTGTGATAATTGCGACCCAATTTCTCGACAATTAACACCAGGAAAAGCTGCATTTGAGCCTGTCAGTCTAATTTGATTTGGTTTGAGTAGTTGGCATTTCCTTCCTAATATAGATAAGACTGAGTCACACAGGTGGACTGGCGAGCTCGATGCAAATCCAAGATTTTGTTTCTCATCGGTCATCCTTATCAGATTTAAGAATGTCAAATGGGGCCGAGCTCTGTTAGGGAGAGGAGGGTGTATGGAGGGAGAGTAGGCCAGAGCAGGGCTGCCACAGACCAGCTGTCAGAACCTGGATGTTCTGCACTGAAAACCCTGGCTGGCTGGCTGTACCCTGCACCTTAGACGGGAGATCCCTACTTTACCCCCTGTGTGTGTTTGTTTGACAGGGTACAAGCCCAAAGTGTGTAGAGTAGCCTCTAGGACACAGTCTCTCTCTCTCGCACACACAGTGCTTGACTGGGGCAATTGTCTGCTGGTTAGTGTGCTCTGCAGAGCGTGGATGTGGACGATGCAATATAATTCTCTCTCCAATGCCCTTTAGGGCAGTTTGCTGCTGCACTATAGGTGGTCAATGGGTAAACATCACAGTGGAACTTGTCTTGACGCTGCTAGTGGTGCCTAATCTTTTACACACGCATACACAATGTAGACCTACATCTCTAATGTCCTGTGTTATTGATGTATGGTTTCACCTTCAGAGGTAAAGCACAGAGGGAGCCCTGGCAGTTTGGGCACCGTGATTAATGAAGGACAGCTGCTGCAGAGAGTAGCCCTGTTTGGGCACTGTAAAATGAAGGGTTGTGACATTCTGATGGTGCCTTTTTCCAGTGTATAGGAGTGTCTTTTATTTTGGTGTGTGTGCGCTCATGGCTGGCTGCTGCGATGACTCGGCCTATGAGGATGGTGTGAAGTCACTTCAGCCCTCTGTAGGGAACTTAGAGGGAAGGAGGAGCGCAGCTTCAGTTAGAAGCCTGTCTTTGTCCATCGTTTTCTTCTCCCGGCTCAAAATCAAACACTGAGACTTGGCCCAAAGAGCCTCAATGAAAACAAGCTCTGACGTACAGTGGCTCCAACTAGCCTAGCACGAGGGAGCGTGTGTGTGTTTCCCCTGCTGAATTTAGTAGAGTGACTGGTCTGTCTGAAAAGGAAAGTTATTCCCCCACACAATGACGTGACTATGGCCTTAGTGAGGGAGGGGAGATTGGGAAAGGGAGGAGGGCAAATGAGAAGAGGGGGTGGAGTGGGCTCAGCTCTCATCTCTGCTCTACTCTCACACAGTCTCAGAAGGCTGCTGTGCCTGTGCTAGAGGAACCCTAGTTGCCCATACAGGAGTTTGGGCACCTCCCCCACCCCTCTCCCAAACAGAGGGTAGATGGATCATTTGGAAGGCTCCCTGCAGCGCTGTGAGATCCGTGATGAGAGAACATCAGACAGAACGCAAGGGGGAGTGGGGGACGAGAGCTGCAGCTTTCCTCCTCGCTTGACGAGCTAGTGTTCTGCCATTTATAATGTTTTGCTTTGTCTTTCTCCCCCCCATCTCCCTCTTGTACTCGCTCCCCTTTCCCTTTCACCATTCTTTCTCTCAGCCGTTCTCTCTCTCAATTCAATTTGCATTATTGGCATGATGTAACAATGTACATATTGCTAATGCTTACTTTGGATATTTCTCTCAGCCTCTCGCTCAGCCTGTCTCACAGCCTCTTTCTCTCTCTCTCTCTCTCTCTCTCTCTCTCTCTCTCTCTCTCTCTCTCTCTCTCTCTCTCAGCCTGTCTCACAGCCTCTTTCTCTCTCTCTCTCTCTCTCTCAGCCTCTCGCTCAGCCTCTCTCAGCCTGTCTCACAGCCTCTCTCTCTCTCTCTCTCTCTCTCTCTCTCTCTCTCTCTCTCTCTCTCTCTCTCTCTCTCTCTCTCTCTCTCTCTCAGCCTCTTTGTAATTAGGAGCACTGTCTGCGGCACTCCCCTTCCCTTCCATGCTCTGAGGTTTATTTAGGAAGTGCAGGGAGGAGAGAGATCCGGCGGGGGTGGGGTGGATGGGGCACAGCAAGGGAGGGCAGAAGGAGTGAGGTGGAGAGAGCATTTGTCTTTTTCCTCTGCTTTTTTTGGCATGTTGGTCCCGTGTGACAGACGGCTCCGCTAAAGGAAGTGGGAGGAGCGTCGGAGGCATTCACAGCACTCAGATTTTTGTCAGGAATGCTGTACTGTCCTCGTTAGCCTTTTTCCAACCCCCCCTTTTGTGTGTCTTGAATGTGTCTGGCCCCTGGTGCAATGCCTGTAGCTGTGTGTGCTTGCGCCCCTGGGTGCCTCCCAGCAAAGGAATGTGTGCAAGGGTCTAGAAGGGGAGGGGGTTTGGTTTATCTGTCTGTGTGTGTGGGGGGGGGGGGGGGTTGTGAGCTGTGTGTGTGTGCATTCCTGAGCAGTGACAGCAGGATTCTCTTCGACAGAGGCGGAGACGATCACAGCAAAACTCTTGGAAACAGACGGCCTGTTTCCCGAAGGAAGGGATTTTTACTACACCAAAACACAGTGAGCCTTTGAGATACCACAAAAGGGGTTTTATGTCATTTCAGTGGTCTGGCTAAGAGCCCTGTTACTGGGAAATGTTCCACCAACAATTGGTTTCTATTGTTATTTGAGCCACACAAAGCTGTGTTGTGATATGGGCCCTGCTGTTTAAAGAGACTGTAAAAATGTTTCAGTGGTCTAGTAAACCTGAAATGTCCAGATTTGTATAGCAGTGTGTCTGAGATGAGCCCTCTTTGCTATAGGGCTGGTGCACGTACACACAGAGGTGTGAACTCCATCCTATTTTGTCCCTCCCACTAATCCCACTTATCAACAACGCTGTGCTCTCAGTATCAGGGCCAGCGCATATGCCCCTGTCTGGACACATGCATTGCATTACGTAGGCTATAAGCTATAATAGCCTGTACATTAGCACCCACCGTTTGCGTATAGGCTAATTGGGACAGGTCTATTTAATCTATGTACACAGCGTTGTTATTGCCTGTTGGCGGGAATGGCTACCTCTGTCTGTCTGTCAACCAACCATTTAGTCCCTCGTCCTACTTCTCTCTTCATCCGAGAGAGGCTGCAGTCTGTCTGACACCTAATGGAGTTAATTATTGACTTAGTCTTTCTATGCATCTTCTGTCCACCTGCAATGCTGAACAAACAGTGTGAGAGGGGGAGAGTGAGACAAGATGCCTATTTAACACTGGCTTTCACATCCAGACAGCCAGGGGCTTGTGACAGCTCTAATTACAGCGTTAAAGGATTGTGTGTTTGAGAGAGCGAGAGTGTATGTGTGTGTGTGTGTGTGTGCGTGCGTGTGCTGTTCTGCTCAATAGAACAATAAAGCTCGGTGAAAAGATGGCCTCTCAGTGTTGCGTTTTTCTTTCCCCTACATTAATGGCCGCCAGTCAGAGCTCTGTGTTCTCTCACACCCCCTTGTGGTGGAACACTGCCACCACAGCATCCTGCATTCCTGGCAGTCTGTGTATATTGCTCCTCTACCCCCTTGCATCCATGAATGTCTCAGGTAGCCAGTGAGGTGGGCGAGGGTTCTCTTTGAGAGCTTTGCGAGGGAAATTCCTATCATGCGGTTCATTTTCCATGTTACTAGCAGTTAGCAAGTACCTACATCTCACACAGCTGAATTTATGAATCATGGTGATTCCTGGAAATACCCCAGTTTTCAGTCTGTCTGATCTAGTTTCAGATAGGTGACTGTCACCATGCTAACTCCCTTGTCTTTCTCTCTCCCTCCCTCTGTGTTGGCAGGCCTTGTGGATGCACTTAGATGTCTGCAATGAGTGCTGTGGCTGGCATGCCTCAGTGTTTTGGACTCCCATGCTCTGGACTCAGTAGGACAAGAATTGATCAGCAAAGAACGTCATGAGCATAGTGATCCCTGTAGGGGTGGACACAGCAGACACCTCATACCTGGAAATGGCTGCAGGCTCAGAGTGAGTATACCAACGTCTTCAGGCCCAACCCACCATCTCATGATTCATCTCACCCTTCTCTTACTCTCTATTCTCCTTTTCACTCATTCTCTGCCTCTCCTCCATTGTCTGCTGCTGTCATCCCCCCCCTCCCATCTCCTTCTCACCCACTCTCTCTTTTTATTTCATCCTTTCTCCCCCGCTTCCTCATTCACTTTAATAGGGCCTGTCATCTGTCTGTCGACCATATCTCCCCCTTACGGCCTTAAGTGCTTTCTGTCTCTGTGTATCTCTGTCTCTGTGTGTGTATCTACTCTCTGTGTCTCTGTGATGCATTGTCTCTGCTCTAGCCCTGCGGAGGGGCTCCATAGCCCTGCTGTCTGCTGTAATGGACAGACCTGGTCAATCACTGCCATTGATCACATATATAGCACTCACCGTCTCACACCATCACTTCCCATAAACATTCTCAATGTCCTAGCTGTTAATCTGACCAGACCATCCAAGTTCCATATATGACAAAACACACTTTGTAGAGAAGATATGAGGCAGAAGAGCTTGTCACTTATAAGCACAGCATATGTTGTATTTGACTATCTAGCATCACACACCCTTACTGTTCAATTTCTATTTCTGAGTTGCTTCTGTGTAATACAATGTCAGTGTAGCTAATGTCATGATTTTAGAATGACACCACCAGGTGGAGGGAGAATTTTACTCTGAAAATGATGCACCTGATTCTTGTCTGTATGCTGTGCACCTTGTTAGGGAAGTGGAGCCTGGCACCATGGCAGCAACAACATACCACCCTCCTCACAGTATTCCCTATATCCTCCCCGGGGATACTGGCAAAGTATTACAGACAAATAAGAGAGACCTCCTCTGTGCTCCTGTGGTTGAAGAATAGAAAGGTCTCTTTTTAGAGGGCTTGTCTCTTTAAATGGGGCCGTGTCACTCTCCCCCAGCCTTAAGAGCTGTTGCAGTCGGCCACAGCTGGTTGCCATGACAACCTCCCCCAATGTCTCCCTTCCGCAATGCGCAGGGGCCATTGCCATGGTCACTGGGCTTGAATGGCAGGTGGCCCTCTTGCGGTTAAGGCGTCTTAAATGGTTCCCGTCACGCTCACCTCTTTCTTCCCCCTTCCAGTCAGCTTTTTATAGGGCTGTGTCTCAGCCCGGATCCCTTCTGTTCACAGGGGCAGGTTTTAAGCCCTCTCTCTCTATCCTTCTCTCTCCGCCCTGCGGCGACCTACCCCCTGCCTGATGCAAGCTTGAATTGGGCCTCCAATGTGCGGGAGCACAGAGTATAGCTGGCTGTCTGTAAAACACACACACACACAAGACTACCGACCGCCAGCGAGCCCACAGACCAAGGGTAGTTCTCATCTAGCCCTCTTCCTTCTACCCTACTGATAAAACAAGTCACAGATCCTTGGTACTCTTCGAGGCCCTCGTGTTCTCAACACAGGGCTGAGGTTAGCATTAGTGTGCTAACTTGCTAACCCTAGGAACAGCAATACTACTCCCAGAGGAGCAGTCACTCTCTCCACCTCCCTCTGAAAGATGCAGCGGTGTGACGAGCAGGGGGATGCGCTGTGGCTGCAGACTGCGTGTGTGTCGTGACTTGCTGTGCGTGGCTGCCGTGTGTGTTATTCTAGCTACCCAGCGACACACGGGGCACAGTTTGCGTGCACTCGCTGACGGCTACAGTGCGTCGCCATGGCAGTGAGTGGAAACACTTTGGTGTGAAGGCGTTGCCTCTGGCTGTGCAGAAGTGCTCTCTCTCTCTGTGTGTGTGTGATCTCTTGCTCCATATTAAGCTCTCTCTTGAGCTGTGAGCTATGATTAGCACATGCCTAGCTGTCTGTTTAATTGAAACCTCCGTTCCATCTATGTTGTCTCTCTCTGCTGTCTCTGCTCTCTGAGTCTCCCGGTGTCTCACATCTCATAGCTTCCCCCTAGACGTGTGTGAGATTTTTGTGTGACTTTTGTGTGTGTTTTGATTGACTATAGCATCATCTACTCTGGCTCTGTGTCTCTCTGCCTTCGTCCCCGACTTCCTATGAGACAGATATGATTGATGCAGTCAGTCTCAGTCCCTTTGGCCACTCACACTGAGACCGAACATGGCCCCTCACCATCCGTCAAACAAACTCGCTCATCACATGTCTGTTCTCTTCTCCTTTTTCTATCATCCCTCCCCTCACCAGAAGAACTATCCCATGAAAACACAAGAAAGGCCATTTTAATGACTCATCATACGATCACTGATTTCATTTTAATACATGAATGAGAATGTTCTCTCACCACTGAATGATGCATGCTGCATCCCTGCAAATCCCTGATTATGAAGTATAGATTTGACTCTAGTAAATCATTCACACTGTTTTCAGTGGCCTACTTTAAAGTTTCTTTGGATTTGGGTTGGGATACGTCTCTGCCCTGGGAAGAGTAGTGATCTCTCTCTCTCTGTGTGTGTGTTTCAGCAAGTTATGTACACACACCTTCCCTGGGGCCCGCCCCTAGACCTTTTTACATGCACTTATGTTTTCAGTTTGACACAAAGCTCCTGGTGCTTGAGCGCCAATACCATATTTAAGGAAGTGCTGCACAGCGAGCATTGAGAGGTCATGGTGTGCAGCACGCGGGGAGACTAGGGGTGAACGACTGCCTCCACCAGGTACTGCTGCTTTACCCTAGGAGGGACGGGGTGTCTAGAGAGAAGGAGAGGGAGGGTTGGAGCATTGGAGAGGTGTGTTTGTACTTTAACATGCTGACACGTGGCACGTCCACTCGTTTGAGTAGCCTAGTTTTGCTACCCTACTGTGCTGCTACTGGCTTATCATGTATTCCAGTTACTGTCTGGAAGTGTTTCTGCGGGGCTGTGTGTGTGTGTGTGTGTGGTTTCACATATTCTCTTTATTATTCAGGGTTTGTGTGTCAACTGTTCCTTGTACTCAATGTCCAAATATGCTACATAGCCTGTTTGAGCCATATAGCCACAGCATCCCCTCAGGGATTCTACTACACCATCAGACCACACATACATGTTATAACACGGTACCTGTGAAGCTGTCCAGTTTGTTTAGTGGGCTTTTCTCTTGTACTCTGCATTGTTAGCCAAACTTTTTGGCAGGGCAGTTGGCCCCTTGTCAAGGTTTCATTTTGCTTCTGAAATGTGTGTGAATGTGCAAAGCCAGCCTCAGATACACCTGGGGGCATCTCTCCTGTCTCTCCTTCACCCCCCCCCCTTTGATCTTGAAGCAGTTGTCTGGACTATCCTGCATGAGAAAGGGAGGATTTGGAGTTTCTTCCTCATGACTGACCAACAGGCTCTCTGTGTGTAGGAGTTGCTGTATTAGTTGTTGGAACTTCAGCTAGCCTTCTGCTTTGTCATGACATCAGCTTGGAGTCTCAACTGCCTAGGCTGTCACTGGTCTTTCTTTACTTCTCTCCTGACAGTGCCACTCCTCCCATCACACCTTCCCTCCTTCATATACCCTCTTGTCCATTTGCCAATCCCACTTCCCTTGTTTTTGAACCCCTCGCCCCTCCTTCAATGCCAGTGAGAAGTAGCCTATTTAACCATACTCCCATGTTCAACAGGCTTTCTCTGTGCCACTACAATGTCATAGAATAAAAGTGGATTTACCGGTTTGATAAATGAGCTCACGGAAGTGAATGCCTGTTATTGTTTCTGCGTGCGTCAATGTTGTGTGTTAGCCTCCAGTAGTGTGTGTCCTCCAGAAATGGGGCTCAGGTTTAAATATTGTGGAGAGATTAGGCCCCCATTTAGTTATTATCCCCGCTATTAGCTCTGTCCAGTTAGCAAAGGTGATATGAAGAAGGCAGGGGACACACATGCCACTTCCACTCTGTCACAACCACTGTCAGCTCCCCTAAAGCCCTCCCAAATAAACACTCCTCATTTAGCCAGTGGAAGAGGAGAATCAATGAAGCACAACAGTACACTCACTGCTTATGAGGAGGTTCTCTCTGCTCTCCTAGTCTACCCCTTTTCTCACTCTACTTGTCGTTTAACGCTACACTCATCTCCCTCTTGTTTCTCTCCCTCATGTCTAGCTTTCATTTTTTTTTTCTCTGCTTTCTCTCTTACTGTTGTAAATGGAATCCCCCTTACTGTTTCTGCACCTCTTCTATTTACAACACACTGATCTCTCTTCTCTGTTACGTTGTGAATGGGATCCTAACTGTTTTTCTCTCTGTCCAGCAGACCAGAATCAGTAGAGGCCAGCCCTGTGGTGGTGGAGAAGTCCAGCTACCCGCACCAGATCTACAGCATTAGCTCTCACCACTCCCACAGTTACATTGGGCTGCCCTACGCCGTGAGTACACTCCACTTCAACGCTAAACTGCAGTACACCACTATAATGCACTGTAATACAAGACACTGACACTACCGTGCACTGTAATACAGGACACTGACACTACCGTGCACTGTAATACAGGACACTGACACTACCGTGCACTGTAATACAGGACACTGACACTACCGTGCACTGTAATACAGGACACTGACACTACCGTGCACTGTAATACAGGACACTGACACTACCGTGCACTGTAATACAGGACACTGACACTACCGTGCACTGTAATACAGGACACTGACACTACCGTGCACTGTAATACAGGACACTGACACTACCGTGCACTGTAATACAGGACACTGACACTACCGTGCACTGTAATACAGGACACTGACACTACCGTGCACTGTAATACAGGACACTGACACTACCGTGCACTGTAATACAGGACACTGACACTACCGTGCACTGTAATACAGGACACTACTGTACACCATAATACAGGACACTGACACTACCGTACACTAGTACAGTTCACTATAATACAGGACACTACCGTACACCATAATGCAGTACACTGACACTACTGTTCACTATAATACTCCTCATACAGGCTAGTTCACTCACCTGGGGGAGGAGACTGTGGATATGGGTTAGGGTCAATCACAATGCCATCTTAGCTTAGTGAATAACGAAAAGGAAATTCCAATTCAAGACAATTGAACAATTCATATTGGAAATAAGTGGCCGTTTGCAGTTGTTGAATTAGAATGTCAAACATTGAAATTCTATTGTTGTATGTGTCAACCTGAAGAAGTCACAGTGATGCCGAAACGTTGGTGATTTACTGGGAGTTTATATATAGTGTGCGACTCTTTAATTTTTGTGGCTAGTTTGTGTCACCTTCAACACCTTTATGTCCTCCTCCCAAGGACCACAACTATGGGGCACGCCCCCCGCCCACTCCCCCGGCCTCCCCTCCCCCCTCCATGCTGATCCGTCCGGGCGAGGGGCTGTTTGTGCCAGGGGGCCTGCAGGACGAGGCTTCCAGGGGCACCACACTCAGCACCTCAGAGGACGGCAGCTACGGGGCCGACATCACCCGCTGCATCTGTGGCTTCACCCACGACGACGGCTACATGATCTGCTGCGACAAGTGCAGGTAGGAACTGGGATAGACCCTCTCCTTTATCAGGTCACAGTGACTTAGACCAGAGTCCAAACTGTCCTAGCAGTGATTTTATGAACATTCTACATTTACATTACATTTAAGTCATTTAGCAGACGCTCTTATCCAGAGCGACTTACAAATTGGTGCATTCACCTTATGACATCCAGTGGAACAGCCACTTTACAATAGTGCATCTAAATCTTTTAGGGGGGGGGGTAGAGGGATTACTTTATCCTATCCTAGGTATTCCTTAAAGAGGTGGGGTTTCAGGTGTCTCCGGAAGGTGGTGATTGACTCCGCTGTCCTGGCGTCGTGAGGGAGTTTGTTCCACCATTGGGGGGCCAGAGCAGCGAACAGTTTTGACTGGGCTGAGCGGGAACTGTACTTCCTCAGTGGTAGGGAGGCGAGCAGGCCAGAGGTGGATGAACGCAGTGCCCTTGTTTGGGTGTAGGGCCTGATCAGAGCCTGGAGGTACTGAGGTGCCGTTCCCCTCACAGCTCCGTAGGCAAGCACCATGGTCTTGTAGCGGATGCGAGCTTCAACTGGAAGCCAGTGGAGAGAGCGGAGGAGCGGGGTGACGTGAGAGAACTTGGGAAGGTTGAACACCAGACGGGCTGCGGCGTTCTGGATGAGTTGTAGGGGTTTAATGGCACAGGCAGGTAGCCCAGCCAACAGCGAGTTGCAGTAATCCAGACGGGAGATGACAAGTGCCTGGATAAGGACCTGCGCCGCTTCCTGTGTGAGGCAGGGTCGTACTCTGCGGATGTTGTAGAGCATGAACCTACAGGAACGGGCCACCGCCTTGATGTTAGTTGAGAACGACAGGGTGTTGTCCAGGATCACGCCAAGGTTCTTAGCGCTCTGGGAGGAGGACACAATGGAGTTGTCAACCGTGATGGCGAGATCATGGAACGGGCAGTCCTTCCCGGGAGGAAGAGCAGCTCCGTCTTGCCGAGGTTCAGCTTGAGGTGGTGATCCGTCATCCACACTGATATGTCTGCCAGACATGCAGAGATGCGATTCGCCACCTGGTCATCAGAAGGGGGAAAGGAGAAGATTAATTGTGTGTCGTCTGCATAGCAATGATAGGAGAGACCATGTGAGGTTATGACAGAGCCAAGTTACTTGGTGTATAGCGAGAATAGGAGAGGGCCTAGAACAGAGCCCTGGGGGACACCAGTGGTGAGAGCGCGTGGTGAGGAGACAGATTCTCGCCACGCCACCTGGTAGGAGCGACCTGTCAGGTAGGACGCAATCCAAGCGTGGGCCGCGCCGGAGATGCCCAACTCGGAGAAGGTGGAGAGGAGGATCTGATGGTTCACAGTATCGAAGGCAGCCGATAGGTCTAGAAGGATGAGAGCAGAGGAGAGAGAGTTAGCTTTAGCAGTGCGGAGCGCCTCCGTGATACAGAGAAGAGCAGTCTCGGTTGAATGACTAGTCTTGAAACCTGACTGATTTGGATCAAGAAGGTCATTCTGAGAGAGATAGCGGGAGAGCTGGCCAAGGACGGCACGTTCAAGAGTTTTGGAGAGAAAAGAAAGAAGGGATACTGGTCTGTAGTTGTTGACATCGGAGGGATCGAGTGTAGGTTTTTTCAGAAGGGGTGCAACTCTCGCTCTCTTGAAGACGGAAGGGACGTAGCCAGCGGTCAGGGATGAGTTGATGAGCGAGGTGAGGTAAGGGAGAAGGTCTCCGGAAATGGTCTGGAGAAGAGAGGAGGGGATGGGGTCAAGCGGGCAGGTTGTTGGGCGGCCGGCCGTCACAAGACGCGAGATTTCATCTGGAGAGAGAGGGGAGAAAGAGGTCAGAGCACAGGGTAGGGCAGTGTGAGCAGAACCAGCGGTGTCGTTTGACTTAGCAAACGAGGATCGGATGTCGTCGACCTTCTTTTCAAAATGGTTGACGAAGTCATCTGCAGAAAGGGAGGAGGGGGGGGGGATTCAGGAGGGAGGAGAAGGTGGCAAAGAGCTTCCTAGGGTTAGAGGCAGATGCTTGGAATTTAGAGTGGTAGAAAGTGGCTTTAGCAGCAGAGACTGAAGAGGAAAATGTAGAGCGGAGGGAGTGAAAGGATGCCAGGTCCGCAGGGAGGCGAGTTTTCCTCCATTTCCGCTCTGCTGCCCGGAGCCCTGTTCTAGCCTTCAAACAGTGTCCATGTCTCATCTCAACTTTTCTTTGGGATTAGTGACCCCTCTCTAGATCCCTTGTTGCACTGTGAATGGCTGCTGTTACTGACTCTCTGCCCTCTCCTCTCTCTTCTCTCTCAGTGTGTGGCAGCACATAGACTGCATGGGAATCGACAGGCAGCACATTCCTGAGACGTACCTGTGTGAGCGCTGCCAGCCGCGCATCCTGGACAGAGACCGGGCCATCGTGCTGCAGACCCGCAAGAGGGAGAACATGTCCGGTGAGTGGAGAGATGGTGAGATATATACCTACCTTTTCCAGTTCCTCCCAGTGCACTCCAGTAAACAGCTCTCAGATCAGATGGCAGTGTAATAAAGGCTGTGTAAGTCAGGCTGCTCTGCTCACTACTGCAGCCTCTTCCCCTTGTGGGTCTGGAGAGATCCAGGCCACAAATCACATTTTATTTGTCACGTGCCGAATACAACAGGTGTCGACCTTAATGTGAAATGCTTAATGTGAAATACAAGCACTTAACCAACAGTTCAAGAAAGAGTCAAGAAAATATTTACTAAATACATTTTTTTAAATGTAATAAAAGTAACACGAAATAACAATAACGAGGCTATATAAAGGGGGTGCTGTGTCAATGTACAGGTTAGTCAAGGTAATTTGTACATGTTTTTTACCCTAGCACTACACAGCTAATTCAAATATTCAATGCTTGATGCTGAGTTGGTTATTTGAATCAGCTGTGTAGTGCTGAGCAATAACTAAAATGTGCACCTTGGGGGTCCCAGGACCACATCTCTGATTCAGCTGAATGCTGACACCTGCTGGGCACATCAAGTAATACAACAATGCAGACATTTAGAATGGCAGATTGCTATAGAAAATCTTGTTTTTAAATAGGTTAGAACCAGGAAAACTTTGCTTTGGTTGGACCCTGCTGTACAAGATGCACAAATAAACCTTTATTACCAATGCTTTATTAAGGCATACCGGTATGTATCTCTGCAGACGGGGACACTAGTGCCACAGAGAGTGGGGACGAGGTGCCGCTGGAGTTGTACACGGCCTTCCAGCACACGCCCACCAGCATCACACTCACCACCGGCCGCCTGACGGGCAACAAGCAGGCCGACAAGAAACGCAAGAGGAGTGGAGAAAAGGAG